>NC_041222.1:108343148-108350031 GCF_002837175.3 Physeter macrocephalus | reverse complement strand
CAGCGGCCATGGCTCACGGGCCCAGCCACTCCGCGGCATGTGGGATCCTCCCAGACCGGGGCGCGAACCCGGTTCCCCTGCATCGGCAGGCGGACGCGCAACCACTGCGCCACCAGGGAAGCCCCTTCTTTTCTTTTTTTAATAAATTTATTTTTATTTATATTATTTAGTTTTGGCTGCGTTGGGTCTTCATGGCTGCACGCAGGCTTTCTTTAGTTGCGGCAAGCGGGGCCTGCTCTTTGTGCAGTGTACGGGCTTCTCATTGTGGTGGCTTCTCTTGTTGCGGAGCACAGGCTCTAGGAACGAGGGCTTCAGTAGTTGTGGCACGCAGACTCAGTAGTTGTGGCTCGCGGGCTCTAGAGCGCAGGCTCAGTAGTTGTGGCACACGGGCTCTTTTCTTTTTTTTTTTTTTTTTTTGTTTGTTTGTTGTTGTTGTTGTTGTTGTTTTGTGGTATGCGGGCCTCCCTCTGTTTGTGGCTCGCGGGCTCTAGAGCGCAGGCTCAGTAGTTGTGGCACACGGGCTTAGTTGCTCCGTGGCATGTGGGATCTTCCCAGACCAGGGCTCGAAACTGTGTCTCCTGCACTGGCAGGCGGATTGTTAATCACTGCGCCACTCGGGAAGTCCTGCATCATTTGTTTTTTAGATTCCACATAGAAATTATCATACTAAGTGAAGTAAGCCAGACAGAGAAAGACAACTAGAGAAAGCCTGCATGCAGCAACGAAGACCCAATGCAGCCATAAATAAACAAATAAATGAATACATAAATTTATTTATTTATTTTAAAACAAACAAACAAAAATGGTGCAAATGAACTTATTTACAGAACAGAAGCAGACTCACAGACACAGAGAACGAACTTATGGTTACTAAAGGGGAAAAAGGCAGGGAGGGATAAATTAGGATTTGGGATGAACATATACACACTACTATATATAAAATACATTATCAACAAGGACCTACTGTATAGCACAGGGAACTCAACTCAATATCTTGTAATAATCTATAATGGAAAAGAATCTGAAAAGAATATATATACACAAATATGTATGTAAAACTGAATCACTGTGCTGTACACCTAAAACTAACACAGCATTGTAAATCAACTATACACCAATATAAAAAAAATTTCATCCTTCCAGTCTCTGAGGCCAGACTTTTGGAGGTATCTTTGCTTCCTTTTTTCCTCTAGTCCCTCATGTCCAACCTGTTGTAAACCTGTCAGCTTTCCAGTAGGGAGATGCCCAGGGCTTACAACCTTCTCCCCACCTGTGCTGCTTGAATCCCACCTACAACATCACCGCCCCCTCTGGACCCCTGCGGTGGTCAGCAGGCCCCTGCCCGAGCCCATTACTCTGGGCCCAGCAAAGCTCGAGTCCCTTAAGACAGAGGACTCCTGTGCAGCCCTGGGACCTGCCCCTAGGATAAGGCCCCAGACACACACAGCCTTTCGGTCCTCGTGGTCTCAGCACAGACGTTCACGGATGCCCCACTGAAACCCCTGACACCCAGCCCCCACCTAAGTAACACACTAAGCTCTCTTCTTCCTTTTTCTCCAGAAAACTAAGTTTCTGAACCTCTAGTGTCCACTGAAGCACATGAAACAAAGAAACGCTCAATAAATATTTATGACAAAACAAATGGACTAGTACCTTATTTCCAGTTTGGGGAGCTCATTAAATACTAAATGTCTTAACCACCAGTTTCACTATTTCTACACTCTCCATTTTTAGAAAACTAACAGCTAGTGGAGATCTCCCAGGTGGCATACATACTGTAACTGAGCAGGACCCTATGGGGCCCTCCAGGAACACACCCCCTCCATGAACTCCGCCTGCCACACGTCTGAAGAAGAGCTCTAGCCTCCTAGGCCGACCCCGATGGCCAAAGAATAAACTTAATCAGAAAAATGAGAAAATGCAGAAAGAAAGGAAAACAGTCAAACAAGACAAAGTAATAATAGTTTAGGCACTGAAAAAAATCAAGGACCTTCAGTTCCTCCTCAAGGGCTACAGATAATATTCTGAGCCATGGCCTTTGAGCTGTTTTGCAGATACTGAAATCCCCAACAGGTGGGAGAAGTTAACTGCATGCTGCCCACAAGCACTAGACCCCAGACCGGCTAGAACCAGAAGGCTGATGATGCCGACTCCCGATGACCTCACCACCAGCCAATCAGGTTGATTAAGATCTCTGCCCGTCCCCGCCATGATGGCTCCGCGTACTTTCAACCCAGATGCTGAGGGACCATACAAGGGCAGAAAAGAGGCGGTACCTTCTACCCCAGGAAGAAGCCCAGAAAACCATTGGTATGCCTCCCCCTCATTAACCTTGCCCTTACATCTTGCCCTAATTGTGCCCCTGGGCGAGAAGGTGATTTGTGAACTAAGCTCCTGCTTCTCCACTCTCTGACAGTTGAATAAAGTTTGCGTTGCTTCTATCTCAGCTTCGGTTTTGTGTTTGGCTGCACGAACCCGTATAGAAAAAGAACCTTTCCCACCAAGGCAGGGGACGTGGTTGGGCTAGGGCCCGGGGTGGGGTGGGGGGGGGTCTGTACGACATAATTCGGTAACAATATATTATCTAACTACTTTTCTTTCATTATATCACTTGAGACTTAGGAAATTAATTTTGAATTATTATTAAAAATTAGCCAAATTTTATATGTGAGGAAACTGGGGTTCAGAAAGATGGAGCAGTGTGCCCAAGCTTCCAGAGTTATTAATAAGAGGCAGGGCAAAATTCAAAACAAAGTCTTCTTGTACCAAAACTCATTTATTCACAATATGACAAGGTATCAATAATTCTTTTCTATTTCATCAATGCACTTAAATGTGGAATACTGTTGTTGTTTTCAGACATTTTATTCAAAACATTGTATCTTCTCTATGAAATCTGTTTTTTATACTGTTTGTTTTATAATGTCTTTATAATCATATTGGATTTAGTACACATGTACAAGTTAGGGGTTGACTGATTTGTTTCTAAAGGTCTTATTTTATATGGAGTCAAACTAACTCATTTACACTTAATCTCAGTTATGAAATTTACATAAAATGATGAAGACCAAAAATGTATAAAGTCATAAATCTCATGAACACTTTAAAATATTCATTATGATAATTACTAAACAGGGAAGACAGGATTACTTACAAAAGTTAATAAGAATAGTATTCCCTGTTAAGATTCTTATTTTTCTTTCCCAATTGTTTTATCATTTTGAATTACAGAAATTCCAGTATTGTTTTTGTCTATTACTTTCACAGCTATATGTCATGGATTGATTCTGATACTCATCTTTCCAATTCCAGAATACACATTTTCAAGGGTATTTGGAGGATTTTTTGCATCAGATAAGTCTGAGAGAACATTCTAGAGTAAGTCATTTAAACCTAATGCTTCTTAAGTGACTGTTCCATAGACAGTGGGGCCAGAATCTGATATTCACTGGCTTTTTCTCTAGAAATCTTCTATTAGTTGGGAAGGTTGCCACAGCTCTTGTCTTTTAGGAAGAAGGATGTAAAGCAGATTTGAATCAGTAAAGCATGACATCAATTTTCTCTCTCTTGGCAAAACTGCAAAAGCACAGACACAAAGATGTTAGAGTCCTATTAGTAACACAAGCCTCTGACTCAAGTGTAGCCATGAGTCAAAGTTATTACTACAAATCTGCTTAACAGTCTCCACTGACTCTTTCGAAACAAAGGACAAGGCATCCGTTATAGAGGAAGCAGTTATTGATCCAGGTTTCTGATTGACTCGACTATCATGTATATCATCAGAATGTTTTCACTGACTCTGGACCAAGACCCACATTACGAATATCAGGATGGAAATTTGTCAAGTCAAGAGAGTTGAGCCCTCAACCTCCAAAACTCTGGCTTCTCTGTTCCACTTCCTGTTGCTTGTTCACCTGCCTGTCAGCTGGAAGCACCTCTGGGACCTTCCTCAACCAAGGGGTCCTGCCCGAGACGGGACTGGGAGGGGCAAGCAGAGGGTCAGTCCCAGTGGGGACAAAGGGCAACGAGAGCAGGTCCTCATAGGTCAGAGAGAGAGGGGGTTAGAGGAAGCAGGAGAGGACGGAGCCAAGGATGGGATGTGAGCACGGGTACCAGAATCAGGCATCAAGGTCAAAGCTGGATGAACAAGACAGACGATTCATATCATGCCTCTGGTTTACGGCTCAATTCTTAAATATCTCTAAAATACGGGGGAAAAGGAAGGAGACTAACAGTTACTGTACACCCACCATATGCTGGGCTCCGGGTAATGCTCTAAATTCAAACTATCACATGTAGAAACTGTATTAAAAAATTAAAAGGCATGTAATGTAGCTCTTAAGAAAGGGGCAAAAAAGGAGGAGGCTCCATTTACTAAAAATGATCTCAAAAATACCATATTAAGTAAACACACCGAATGAAGATAATAGAAAATTAAAGGGAAAAGGGAAATTAATAAAATGCATTTGTGGATCCACAAGAGGGCAGACAGCAGAAGCAAGAAGAAATACAATCCTGCAGCCTGTGGAACAAAAACCACATTCACAGAAAGACAGACAAGATGAAAAGGCACAGGGCTATGTACCAGATGAAAGAACAAGATAAAACCCCAGAAAAACAACTAAATGAAGTGGAGATAGGCAACCTTCCAGAAAAAGAATTCAGAATAATGATAGTGAAGATGATCCAGGACCTAACTGAGGCAGAAGAACAGATAAGTGACCGGGAAGACAGAATGGTGGAATTCACTGCCGTAGAACAGAATATAGAAAAAAGAATGAAAAGAAATGAAGACAGCCTAAGAGACCTCTGGGACAACATTAAACGCAACAACATTTGCATTATAGGGGTCCCAGAAAGAGAAGAGAGAGAGAAAAGATCCAAGAAAATATCTGAAGAGATTATCGTCGGAAACTTCCCTAACATGGGAAAAGAAATAGCCACCCAAGTCCTTAAGAAACTAAGAAAATAATAATACAAACATACATATCAATAAATGCCTTAAATGTGAATGGATTAAATGCTCCAACCAAAAGACACAGGCTCGCTGAATGGATACAAAAACAAGACCCATATATATGCTGTCTACAAGAGACCCATTTCAGACCTAGGGGCACGTACAGACCGAAAGTGAAGGGATAGAAAAAGATATTCCATGCAAATAGAAATCAAAAGAAAGCTGGAGTAGCAATACTCATATCAGATAACATAGACTTTAAAATAAAGAATGTTAAAAGAGACAAGGAGGGACACTACATAATGATCAAGGGATCAATCCAAGAAGAAGATATAACAATTATAAATGTATATGCACCCAACACAGGAGGCACCGCAATACATAAGGCAACTGCTGACAGCTATAAAAAGAGGAAATCAACAGTAACACAATAATAGTGGGGGACTTTAACACCTCACTTACACCAATGGACAGATCATCCTAACAGAAAACTAATAAGGAAACACAAGCTTTAAATGACACAATAGACCAGCTAGATTTAATTAATATTTACAGGATATTCCATCCAAAAACACCAGATTACGCTTTCTTCTCAAGTGCACACAGAACATTCTCCAGGATAGATCACATCTTGGGTCACAAATCAAAGCTCAGTAAATTTAAGAAAATTGAAATCATATCAAGCATCTTTTCTGACCACAATGCTATGAGATTAGAAATCAGTTACAGGGAAAAAAAAACATAAAAACCACAAACACATGGAGGCTAAACAATATATTACTAAATAACCAAGAGATCACTAAAGAAATCAAAGAGGAGATCAAAAAATACCTAGAGACAAATGACAACTAAAACACAACAATCCAAAACCTATGGCATGCAGCAAAAGCAGTTCTAAGAGGGAAGTTTATAGCAATACAACCCTACTTCAAGAAACAAGAAAAATCTCAAAGAAACAATCTAACCTTACACCTACAGGAACTAGAGAAAGAAGAACAAACAAAACCCAAAGTTAGCAGAAGGAAAGAAATCATAAAGATCACAGCAGTAATAAATGAAATAGAAACAAAGAAAACAACAGCAAAGATCAATAAAGCTAAAAGCAGGTTCTTTGAGAAGATAAACAAAATTGATAAACCATTAGCCAGACTCATCAATAAAAAGAAGGAGAGCACGTAAATCAAAAAATTATAAATGAAAAAGGAGAAGTTACAACAGACACCGCAGAAATACAAAGCATCCTAAGAGACTACTACAAGCAACTCTACGCCAATAAAATGGACAAGCTGGAAGAAATGGACAAATTCTTAAAGGGGTAACCTTCCAAGACTGAACCAGGAAGAAATAGAAAATATGAACAGACCAATCACAAGTAATAAAATTGAAACTGTGATTTAAAATCTTCCAACAAACAAAAGTCCAGGACCACATGGCTTCACAGGTGAATTCTATCAAACATTTAGAGAAGAGCTAACACCAATCCTTCTCAAACTCTTCCAAAAAATTGCAGAGGAAGGAACACTCCCAAACTCATTCTATGAGGCCACCATCACCCTGATACCAAAACCAGACAAAGATACTACAAAAAAAGAAAATTACAGACCAATACCACTGATGAATAGAGATGCAAAAATCCTCAACAAAATACTAGCAAACAGAATCCAACAACACATTAAAAGGATCATCCATCATGATCAAGTGGGATTTATCCCAGGGATGCAAGGATTCTTCAATGTATGCAAATCAGTCAATGTGATACATCATATTAACAAACTGAAGAATAAGAAACATATGATCATCTCAATAGATGCAGAAAAAGCTTTTGACAAAATTCAACCCCCATTTATGATAAAAACTCTCCAGAAAGTGGGCATAGAGGGAACCTATCTCAACATAATAAAGGTCACATATGACAAACCCACAGCA
>NC_041222.1:108342824-108343126 GCF_002837175.3 Physeter macrocephalus | reverse complement strand
GAATAAAATACCTAGGAATAAACCTACCTAGGGAGACAAAAGACCTGTATGCAGAAAACTATAAGACACTGATGAAAGAAAGAAATCAAAGATGACACAGATGGAGAGATATACCATGTTCTTGGATTTGAAGAATTAATATTGTGAAAATGACTATACTACCGAAAGCAATCTACAGATTCATTGCAATCCCTATCAAATTACCAATGGCATTTTTTACAGAACTAGAACAAAAAATCTTAAAATTTGTATGGAGACACAAAAGACCCCGAATAGCCAAAGCAGTCTTGAGGGAAAAAAAC
>NC_041222.1:108304952-108342360 GCF_002837175.3 Physeter macrocephalus | reverse complement strand
AAAGCAATCTACAGATTCATTGCAATCCCTATCAAATTACCAATGGCATTTTTTACAGAACTAGAACAAAAAATCTTAAAATTTGTATGGAGACACAAAAGACCCCAAGTAGCCAAAGCAGTCTTGAGGGAAAAAAATGGAGCTGGAGGAATCAGACTCCCTGCCTTCAGACTATAGTACAAATCTACAGTAATCAAGACAATATGGTACTGGCACCAAAACAGAAACACAGATCAATGGAACAAGATAGAAAGCCCAGAGATAAACCCACGCACCTATGGTCAACTAATCTACGACAAAGGAGGCAAGGATGTACAATGGAGAAAAGACAGTCTCTTCAATAAGTGGTGCTGGGAAAAACGGACAGCTACATGTAAAAGAATGAAATTAGAACACTCCCTAACACCATACACAAAAATAAACTCAAAATGGATTAGAGACCTACATGGAAGACTGGACAGTATAAAACTCTCAGAGGAAAGCATAGGAAGAGCACTCTTTGACATAAATCACAGCAAGATCTTTTTTGATCCACCACCTAGAATAATGGAAATAAAACCAAAAATAAACAAATGGGACCTAATGATACTTAAAAGCTTTTGCACAGCAAAGGAAACCATAAACCAGATGAAAAGACAACCCTCAGAATGGGAGAAAATATTTGCAAACAAATCAATGGACAAAGGATTAATCTCCAAAGTATATAAACAGCTCATGCAGCTCAATATTAAAAAAACAAACAACGCAATTTAAAAATGGGTAGAAGAACTAAATAGACATTTCTCAAAGAAGACATACAGATGGTCAAGAAGCACATGAAAAGCTGCTCAACATCACTAATTATTAGAGAAATGCAAATCAAAACTACAGTGAGGTATCACGTGGTACATATATACAATGGAATATTACTCAGCCATAAAATGGAAGGAAATTGGGTCATTTGTAGAGATGTGGATGGATCTAAAGACTGTCATACAGAGTGAAGTAAGTCAGAAAGAGAAGAACAAATATCGTATACTAAGGCATATATGTGTAACCTAGAAAATGGTACAGATGAACCGGTTTGCAGGGCAGAAGTTGAGACGCAGATGTAGAGAACAAACGTATGGACACCAAGGGGGGAAAACCGTGGTGGGGGCTGGGGGTGGTGTGATGAAGTGAGAGATTGGGATTGACATGTATACACTGATGTGTATAAAATGGATGACTAATAAGAACGTGCAGTATAAAAAAATAAATAAAATTAAGAAAAAAAAAAGAAAATGTTCTAAAATTTATTGTGCTGATGTTCACACATCTCTGAGGAAAAAAAATAAGTAAAATGCATATGTGTATATGTGAATAGAATCTTTCTGGAAATATTCAGAAGACACTGAAAACATCATTTGATCCAGGAAAGGGAAACAGATGGAATGGGAAAAGTTAGGAGGAGACTTTACCCTGAACATACGTGTGCATATTTTGAATCTCGAAACATGGGAATGTATCCTTATTGCAATAACAGTAAGATATGTCATAGTAATTCAATTTTTAAAATAATTACTGCTACGAACCATGAGGACCTACTTCACTGCCTTTAGGAAATAGGAGGTATTAGGAAGAATATCTTTTACACAATTTACAATATACAGATTCACAGGCATCTGCACATTTTCTCCTACTCCGTTTGCCCTAAGACTGGGGAGATGCCCCCCTTTCCACACTCTCACGTGTGGGGAGGATCCCTCACTTCACTCTCAGAGACATTGACTCTCTTTCTCCGGAACCACGAGTCTCTGCTTTACTGAAATCATGTCTGTAACAACGGTCTCTGATGTAAGCGCCCAGCCTAACGTGAGACAAAACAAAACCCAACAAAACTCCTTGGTCTTTACTGAGACTTTCCCATTATTTTCTCTAGAGTATACTGACATTTTGTATTTCTTTCTTTTCCTTCACTCTCACATTTATCCTGCTCTGAATTCCAATCGCAAATTGTCAGATTCAGCAGTTACTTTCCTGTAACTATCCTGCTCAGCCTCTCTGTGGAGCGGACACAACCAACACTTCCCCAAAGCACCTCCCAGCTCCTGTGTCTCTGTGAACCCCAGATCCTCTTCCCACCTCATCAGCTGCTCCCTCTCAGTGTCCTCAGGGACTGTCCCTCAGTAGCTGGAGTTGCCCCGGGATCTGGTCTCTTCTCTGTGTTCCGTCTCTCTCTAACGGGCCTCATCCATTCCCATGAGTTTTAATATCATGCGTATGCTGAAATCTAACGACAGCCCAGACTTCTCTGAGTTTATAAACCTCTTGCCTGTTTCACATCTCGAATGGATACCACATTGGCCTTTTAAACTAATATGTTCACAACGGAGGAGCAGATGATGATGACGATGATCATGATGATTACTGTCACTGTTCCCTCCCTTCCAGGCTGTCCTGACTTTACACACCACCACAGTCTGCTCAGGTGACCAACACAGGGCACTGGAAATCCTTGACGACCGTTTCCTCTCCTTCCCTCTCCATGTGCAATTCATCAGTGAGGTCCCTTGTTTCCACATTTAAAATGTATCGCTGCCACAGCCCTGCCCTCCGCCTGCGACCACTACCATCCAGTCCACGTCACCCTGTGGCTCCACAGTCCCCCCTGCAGACCCTCAAACAGGGTCCACCCATCCCTTCCTTGGGGCCTCCACACGAACGGCTCTCCTGTCTCTCTCTTCTTCCTGTGCTTTGCCTGATGACATCCACTTAGGCCTCCTGCTCAGGCTGTGATGTCACACTTTCAAGAGGTCTGACAACTCGTGCGTTAGGACATCATGCCAGTTCCGTCTTGATCGCAGCAGTGACCTCATTCTGTATTTACATACCTATTCTTTTTTATTAAGATTTTTTTTTGGTTGGATATGGATCATTTTAAAAGTCTTTATTGAATTTGTTACAATATTGCTTCTGTTTTATGTTCTGGTTTTTTGGCCACGAGGCATGTGGGATCCTAGCTCCCCGACCAGGGATCGAACCCACACCCCTTGCATTGGAAGGCAAAGTCTTAACCACTGGACCACAATGGAAGTCTCTACATATACCTAATCTTTACTTTAGAAAAATTATATTAGATTTTAGCCTCCACAAGACGAAAATGTATGTCTCTTTTATTCATTAATATATATGCCATGCCTAGAAGTACTGGCATATTGCAGAAAATAAAATGGTTGAATAAAGAAATGAATGACTAACTGACTATGTAACCAACTAAATAACTAAATAACTAAACAAATAAATTCAGTAATATCTTGTTTAGTCCTCCTCCATTACCATCACCAAGAATTTTCTAAATCATATCAACTTAGAGCTCACTGCAGTAGAAAGTATGCTGTGTCCTTAACACAGAGTTTACTGGCAATATAAAGCTGTCTTTCCAAGATTTTATAGGTCTCTCTCTTCTGTCATTTATGTGGAAATAATCAAAACACTTTCATTGTAAGCCACATAATAATGAACACATTAAACAATAACCACTAGAGATGAAAATAATTATTTTAGGGCTATCCAAGCAAATGATTTTAGGTCAATTCTGAATTTTACTAATTGTAGTTTGGACTTATGATTACATTTCCATACATGATCTGGAAGAAATATACATCTGAGTCACTAGACTGACAAGTTAAAACTAGTAGAGATGTGCGATGTAAAACTCAAGACATTTATTTTTTAGACATCTTCTTAAGAACGTGGTGTCCCTATATTTAGACAGCCCATGTCTGCATCCAAATAAGCATTCCTAGGAGCTAGGATAGTAGCCAATTATTAACAAAGCAGCAATATTTATAATTTATTAATCCCTCTCCCCCAAGTTCTTTCCTGAGGTAATGTGTCCGATAAGTATAAATGGTAAGATAAAGTTGTACCAATACATAGATTTTCATTCCAATAATACAATCATTAACTTTGAGGATGTTTTTTCTATACAGAATGGAGTCTATACTCACCAGGGTAAAAGGCGGCAATGGTGTCGTAGGAAAGAGACAACTCAAGGACTGTCAGCTCCATTCCTGCCAATTTCTGCCCCCATCACCCTCTACTTGGCTCTGACGCACCGCACAGCACAGAGCTGGGTGAAACTAAGATAGATCTTTTATTTTTCACAAATACAGTTTAAAAGATATATTTAAACGTATATTGTCTCCATGTGAAATTATATGGTTATGTGTCTGTTAAATTAGTCCTGTTTGAAAGCCAAGAGTATAGTGCATTTTTTACATGAAATATTGAGTTTTATTAAATACATGCCTCCCCGCTCAAGAAAAGGAATATTATCGGTATTACACTACCTTAAAGACCCCCTGTGCGCGTCCCTCATGGCACCCCCTTCTTTCCACCAGAAAGGTAATCCCTGCCCTGAATTTTGTCTTTGGAATCTCCTTGCTTTTCTTTAAGTTATATAAACATACAGTTATAGGCCTGCCCTGAATATATGCATCCCTGGCCAAGAATACATGGAAGCCTATGGACCATATACCCAAATGTATAAAATTTATAGATCAAGCTAGCAAAATGTCAATTTAAAAAACAGTAAGTTTTTTGGCCTCCTGCCTGGAAAAGTGAACCTTCTTGAAAACCTAGAAAGCCAGATTCAAATTTCTCAGGTTACCAGTGAGGTTGAGCATTTTTGCACCTTTATTGGCCATTCTTCTGCTGTAAGATGATTAAGTATTTTGTGATTTTTCTAATGGGTCTTTTTTTTTCTTACTTTTTTTCAGTCATAGAAGGGTTTTACATATTCTAGATACCCTCTGTCCAGTTACAAGCGTTGCAAATACTATTAACTTGGATTTCCCACAGCATCTAGCGTCATGTCTTATGCATAGTAGGTGCTTAACAAATATGCACTGCGTTGGAAATATATCTCCCCATTTACCTGAATATAATAAAGCAAGAGAAAGAAAGACCAAGCATCACGGAGATGTCTGTAATGCAGTGACGGTTCCTCTTAGGGAAATGACAGAAAACCTAAGAAATAGCATCTTCCCTCAGCTATACGCTAATCAGTCTTCAGACTATTATGTATGAAAAGAATAATTCACGCTAACTGAAGCAGCTGCACTTCTACCTAGAAAATGATACTTCTTATAAAATCTAATACCACAAGCACATTAAAATGCCTTTTAAATTATCACCATGTTCATATTTTTCCCAGTAATGCATTCATCTCTCTCTTGATAATTTACTAGATGAAAGAAAAGGTTATATGACCTTTCAGGATCCACTAAGATCTCAGGGGGACTGGTCACCAGGATCTAAAACATCCACAGCAACACAAAGAAACGCTGAACTTTTCAGCGCAGGTCAGGAGGATTTTCCTGAGGCAGCGTTTCCTCCGTGTCCACATGACACACTTCACTAAATAATTTTTTATAAAATTAACCACTTTCGCCATCCTCCGATAACACTGTTCTACAAACCCTAGAAAAGAATTCTCAGTGAGGAAACGTCAAGGATATCATTTGATGAACTGTATGCTGCAGTTCGATTCCCACATAAGCAGCCCTCAGTCCCCACCCCCTCCCCACAGCTGCCCCATTTAATCAACTACTGAACTGGCCAAACATCACTACTGAATCTGTGAGTGCAAAATGCTTTGCACTGATATTATTACAAAATGCTGAGGAGTTCTGTTTCTGTTTGCTGCTATCCGCCCCCCTTTTAAAAATTCTTGATATGAGGATCAACAGGATAGATGTCACAGTCAGACTGAGCTCCCTAAGAGGGAGAGATTTCTGGGGTCACAACAGCAGAAACTGGATGAACACGACCTGTGTAAAAGGACTCAGCCCCGAAGCACACAGACGGCCTCAGCACAAAGACCCTCCTCTGTTCTAAGACCACAAACAATTCACGAGTTTTTCCTTTTCGCTTCTTAGGAGCCAGTCTATCTTTTCTACATTATTAACTACAGATTATGAAATGTATACAATGGTATCTTGGTGAAAGTTTCATTAAAAATTAATGTTTGTCCTTTCTAATAATTTTGTCTTTTAACAAGAACTCTTTCATTTTTGTCTTTAATGGTCAAATTTTTAGTTCAATGCACGGATACATGTGCTTCTTGTCCTTAAAACTGAAGCGGGATAGATGATATTGTTTTGGAAGAAAACAGGAAATTGCTACCTAGAAGCCACTCAGATACAGATTGTGGATTGTCTACGCCAAAAATGAGACAGTTGAGCTTCTTGAAGAGAAGCCCAGGGCATAATATTCTTTGAATTGACAACTTCATCATTCTTTATTAGGTTTTTGAATCACTGCTGAGACTTGGAGAGAAATGGACCAACTGCAGTCTTCTTCATCACAGGGCTGCTTTGGATTGTTTGAAACCAAGGACCCAAGAAAGATTCCTCCCAATGAGAATTCAACATTGGAACAAGCATCAAAGCAGGAACTTCCTTTCAAAATGCTCGCAAAGATCATCACCTTGCTATAATTTACACAGCTTGGCCAGGCAAACTTGCAAAAAGTAACACCGTCTTCTGGACCCATTATTCTGAAGACAGGGAGACAACAGTGGAAACTGCAGTTACATCAAACCGTCTTATTAAAATGAGATGACACATTCCACTGTGTTGAACATCTCCCTACAAAGAAAAACTGCTTGCAGAAAACATGCCAATTATACTCATTTTTTTGTTCATTAAACATTCAGGACTTAATGTTGTGTTCAGTATTAGAATTTCATAAATGGATAAACACCTACAATGATCATAATCCGTGGAAACCATTCTAAGAGCTCTGAAGTTTCAGTATGGGCTGTAAATATAAAATAATCAAAATGCACCACATTTTCTGGCATTCAGATTAACACCAGAATTATATAATCGGGTGAAAAGGTGGACAAATTTTATTTTCACATTAAAAAACATAGAGACCAATTCATGGAATGAGAGTTATTTATTCTGTGACGCTAAATGGGAAAAGGAGATACCTCATCTCTCAAAAGAAACTTTTAATCTCACCAACACCAGAATATCAAAATTTCTACGTTGGTTTGCTACATTTGTGCAAAAGGAATGGATGAAGGTTCAGCTGACGTTATAGCCCTGAGCTCTGAAAGTCTGCCATACTGTTCCCCGTTCTTCTATAATAGTCCATTAAAATAGATGGCATTTTGAAACACAGAGAGAATCTGCAGGTAAAATGATTCCACTTCAAAATTAATTCTTCCAAGTTTCCCATATTCCTTAAACTATTTTTGCCTTTGATCCTCACTGACTCCAAACCGAAGTAACATGCCGGGAAGCAAAACACCTCAAAGGCAAGTTTTTACCACGTTCACTTGTTCAAGAATTATTCTCTGATTTCCCACAGGTCCTTTGCTCATAGGCAGCCCCAACCCTTCCTTCCAGGTGACTTCCACGGGGCTCCCAGTAGTAACGCAGGCAGCACAGGAGCAGGAGCACGTGTTACTGGTGGCCTCCCGGGACCCACCGGCCCAGCCGGTGAGGATCCGGGCCTCCCCAGGACCAGGCTCTGGTGCTTCCAAGCTGCCTTCCCCACTGGTAAGTTTAAAGCACGTGGATACAGGAGTCGTGCGTGACTCCTGTGACGTGACGTGTGTCATCACAAAAGCAGGCTCCCGATTCCTGATCACTGCGACACCGCAGCGGGGAGACTACAGCAGGCGTGAAAGGGGCTCTCACCGTCCAGGAAAGAAAGAATAGGATATAGCTGGGTCGGGGAACAAAGGCCACGGTTCTATGGATTTTATATGGTATTGGCTTTATGTAGTCATTTATCACAAATTCACAAGTTTCTTCCACATGTCCTCAAACAAGCCATCCAAGTCATCCAAGGGCCGATCGGGTTCACCTTCCAGGTGCACTCCGTCCCCCCACTACCATCCCCCGTGCCCCAGCACTGCCCCCCTCCCCCCCACCCCCCAGGTTACGAGATCACCGTCTGACTCTGAGCCTGGACTGTCAGCCTGCTTCCTCAAGGCACCTGCGGGAGCCCCTGGGACAGGAGACTCATCTCTTATCTCTCTCTCCACCAAAGCCCTCCTGTGACCGCCCACTACCCTTAGGATAAAAGCCAGGACCTGTACGTGATCTAAAAGCGCCGTAAGAGCTACAAGCTCCCCTCTCTCAGATCTGGCATCTCACCTCCCTCGTAGACACTCCTGCCTTGGTTCTGGCTTTGGGGTACAAGCCGAGGTTGCTTTTGCCACAGGTCTTTTCACTCTCTGTTCTCCGTGCCTGGATCACTCTTCCCTGATACCTGAAAATGACTGATTTCATTGGGTAATTTTTAATCGTCTATCCTGAAAAGGCTGCCCCCTACCCCCTGTATCTCCCTTTAGTCAGCTCTATTTTACCTTATCATCTATCACAACCTTACATTATTCTGAGTATTGTGTTATTTCTTTATTTGCTGCCTTTCATTCCAAAATGTGAAAGGGACAAAATTCGGGGCTTTCTTTGCCCGAAATACGCTGTAATCCAAGTGCCCCCATGAGTGATCGGCTCATGAGGGATGCCCAGTATGTGTGTTCAATGAAGAATGAATTAATAAATGGACACAGAAAGCTCAAAAAAGATAAGAACAAAACAATAAACGATGAATTTGGCGACATGGAAATTACCAGTGTCCTACAGGAAAGTAGCTTCATTGCTTGAGCTGCATAAACATTTTAAGTAAAGTAATTGTAAGTTAAAGTAAGGCAAAATTCTCCATTTATGGAAAGACAACTTGTAGGAATGTTTAATAATCATGTGCAGTATGTGGATAATCAAATAAGAAGCAAAGAAATAAAAATGAAATTCTTCTAAGAGATTTGCCAGCAAACGGCAGCAGAATTGCCTGTAAGTCTCAGAAGGGGACCACAGGTAAAGAGGGAGTGTGGAGCTTTTGTATGCTTGCATGCTTTTTTTTTTTTCCGCCACACCACGTGGCTTGCAGGATCTTAGTTCCCCAACCAGGGATTGAACCCGAACTTTCGGCAGTGAAAGTGCCAAGTCCTAACCACTGGACCACCAGGGAAGTCCCTATGCTTGCTTTTTTTTAATCCTTGTAGAAACTTAAATTTGTTTACATACTCAAGTAAATAAGTAAACAGATAGAAAGGCTTAAGATATTGTACTGAGCAATAATTATTAGAGCAAGGATTACAGAGATGGGATGACTGGAGTCTAGAACCCAAGTTGAGGGACTGGAGTTTACAAGAGAGAATGATGAGGGCTCGGCTGATAATAATAGTAACAATGACAATCGCAGTGATTATGTGGAAGACTGACCGGGTGTTTCACAAGTGTTAGTTAAACTGATAACTCAGCAAGTTAGTAAACAGATCATCAGAGAGGGAACACGATGGCTTCCACGTTCTCCGTGAAGAAGCCGAAGCATTCACCCAAGGAACAAAACAAAGGTGGGAAAACAGGAAGCTTAATAAGAAGAGATCGTTTTACAACCACAGAACTCACAGAACAATTGCCAGAATGTGTATATGGTCTACACCCTCGGGGGGCATCAATTCTTAGAGCCACACAAGCCTCTGGATGCAGAAAGACTAGATTTCAGTCTTAAACATATTAATAAATAGCTGTGCGACTCCACAAGTGAGTTAACAGGAACCAACCGTGGCAGCGAAAACTGGGGGCTCAGACATCACTAGGCAAAAACCCAGCTCCTGGCTCGGCCGCGGATGCTGGTGCAGACTTTGCAACTCATGTAAACGACCTGAGTTTCAGTGTCTTTACCTGTAAAATGAGGACAAGGCAGTACCTACCAAATAACGTGACACATGTAAAGTGCCTACAGATTTCCCAGTAAACTTAGCAATAAATATTTAGGCATTGTTTTTCCTGTGATATTCAACCCGAACCTCATCATCACCAATTCCATAATCATAAAAATCATTGCCTTATATTTAGAATGCAGGGTTGAATTAAGTTGTCGCTAAAGAACTTTCCAGATCCAAAATCATTTTTTCTTCTACTTGCAAACCTTATACACATATCAGTGGACCTAATGCTAAAACAAGAAGGGACCCCAGAGAAATGATGAGGCCTGTACTCTGTTCCCACAAGTGTGTTAGCTTCTTACCTTTGTCATCAAAGCACAAACATTATAAATAATTACGTGTTGCGCCTACGACTTAAATTAATACAACTCATGTAGTGTCTTTAATATAAAACAGGCAAAACGCCTCTAACTTTACTGAGACCCCACAGTCTGGAGTAATTTTTTTATAATCATCTGGAAACTCCAATCAGTGGTCCCTGTGTCTCACATGCTACAATTTCATCCGTGAGAAGTACGCAAAGTGCCTCCAGTGGGAGTGAAATACGCGCCACATCCGGGTATGTGCGCTCTGGGAGGTGGCTGGTCCTTAGGGCACAAGATGCCACATCATGCTCAGGGGAGGCGCCAGTGGACCAGCCCTCCGACAGCTGTCTGTAATCCCGTGTTTGTAACCAACGTAAGACTTGGTCATGACCATGACTCCACTACATACGTCTATGGTGTTCCACCATGAACGTCATCCTCAAATTTTCTTGAGAGTAGATTTCAAATACACTTGGGATAATGCTAGCTACGACTGCACAGCTTAAAATGTCAGCATCTTAATATAAGTTTATTTTTCTGTCATAAAATGTGCCAATGAGACTGTTCCTTGGATGACCTTTCACATGGCGATTCTGCTACCAAGTTCCTTATTCCCTGTGGGTCTACCACACCCCAGGCCTTAGATATATTCTGACTGCCTTTAGTCTCTGGGCAGGAATGAGAGAGGAAGCGGTCACGCCCACTCCTGAATCGTCTCTAATGTGACAAACCTTACTTCTAGCTGGGTCCGTTCACAGAAGCTCCTCACGTGACCTCACAAAGAGGACCAGGGTGAAATGCTGCTGAAAACTGTGTATCTGGCAGGGCAGCCACTTCCGGGCAACTGTCTACCCCGTGGAAGGGAAGGGGGACCCTCTGCTGTGTGGTCCACGGTCTCTGCCCACAGATGAACATCAGTGAATACAACTTACACATTCAAAATCACAATGGGAATAGAGAAAATAAATAGGAGGCATAGAGTTCCATATTTTGACAATAGATAGGCTGAACATTAAAAATGGTTTTCAAAGTATTTTAAAGAAATCTAAAGGAAATATTTAAGTAAAATAAATCAGGAATCTAGGAGAAGAAACACAAACCATTCACTGAATACAGTAGCACATGACTCTACATTCCCTAATTATCTACATGAGTCAGCTACAAGAAAAAAGGCTTTCTGCAAAGTTTAAAAATTAATTTGCTCCAGCCTCACCCAGAAATACTACAGTCTCTCTGCCAACACTTGGCTAACGAGAGGTTCAGCTGTAATTTACCCAAAAGGTTGAATTTTTTAAAGAAATCTTGGTACTAGAAAGTTTGGGTGTAAGATTTAAAATATCATAATTAAAATTAAATGAATTCATAGCTGAAGTGGAAATCACAGTATTAAGAATCATCATATTAAATTCTCTAAAATGCTAAGAAATAAAATTATTTAAAGAGGGAACTATTTAGAATAAGAAATATTCATTTGATGAGGAAATTACCAAAACTGGAAACATGTAAAACAGTAATTAGGTTCATCAGCGCACCTGTCCATCAAACACCAACTGCTTTAAAAATAATAGGTCTAATTAATAGAGAATGAGTAAATCATGCATATTTTGTTACTGTTTAAATATCTAACACATACTTTCTAGTGTTGGGACCTTTTTACTAAACCTTTTTTATTAAACCTTCTTATCTTGTAATAAAACTATACTCTTGTTCGAAAAAAAGAAAAATCTGCAGGTCCAAAAAGTGTTACTGGTTCGGTCAAATTTCTTTAATTCACCACTATGTTTGTATCATGTTTCACCATGTTACAACTTGGAAGGGAATGACTGATATTAAACCACCAATCCATCCATTTTTAAACACACACACACACGTATCGTCTTGAAACTGAAAAGAGATTAAAACAAAACAAAAAAAACCCTTTATTTTCTTAGAGCAGTTTAAGGTCCACAGAAAAACTGAGAAGGTGCAGAGACTTCCCGTAGACCCTCTCCCCCTCCCCCCAAGCACAGCCTCCCCATATCAACATCCCCACCGAGTGGTCCGTTTGTTACAGGTGAGGAACCTATATCAGTCCACAAAGTCCAGGGTTTACATCAGGGTTCGCTCTCGGTGTTGTACACTTTGTGGGTGTGGACACATGAATAAGAACCTGTATCCACCATGACAGTGTCACACAGAGTAGTTTCACGGCCCTAAAAGTCCTCTGTGCTCCACCTTTTCATCCCTCCCCGTCTTCTCCCCCAACCCCTGCAAACCACTGATCTTTATACTGTTTCCATAGTTTTTGCCCTTTCCAGAACGTCAGATAGCTGGAATCACACAGAATGCCATCTTTTTAGACCGACTTCTAAATATCGGCTTAATAAGATCCATTTCAGATTCCTTCATTATCTTTTCAGGGCTTGCTAGCTCATTTCTTTGTAGTGCTGAATAACAGTCCACAGCCTGGACGCTCCCCACCTTATTTACCCATCACCTGCCGAAGGACATCTGGGTTGCTTCCATGTTTCCGCAATCGTGAAAAGAGCTGCTATAAGCACGCCTGTGCGCAGGTTTTCTTGTGGACGTACATTTTCAGCTCAACTGGGTAAACACCAAGGAGTGTGATTGCTGAAACACATGGTTAGGATCTATTTATTTATGTAAGAAACTGCCAAACCGTGCTTCAAAGTGGCTGCACCAATCTGCGCTCCCGCCAGCAGGGATGGGAGTTCGTGATACTCCACATCCTCCCCAGGCTTCAGTGCTGTCAGTGCTGTGAACTTCCGCCATTCTAACGGGTGTAGAGTGGAATCTCGTGTTTGTTTTAATTTGCATTTCCCTGATGGCGTAGGATGTGGAGCATCTTTTCTTCGGCTTATTGTCATCTACACATCTTCTTTGGTGAGGTATCTGTTAAAGTCTATGGTACATTTTTAAATTCAGGTTATTTGTTTTGTTATTATTGAGTTTTAAGAGTTCTTTGCGTATGTTGGATAACAGTCCTCTATTGGATGTGTCTTTTCCAAGTATTTTTTTCAGTCTGTGCCTTGTCTTCTCATTCTCTTGACATTGTCTTTTGCAGAAGTTTTTACCTGTAATGCAGTCCACCTTATCCTTTCTTTCTTTCATAGACTGTGTCTTTGATGTTATATATCAAAAGGCAGTGCCGTACCTAAGGTCTAGGTTTCTCCTTTGTTATCTTATAGGAATGTAACAGTTTTGTGTTTTCCATTAGATCTGTGGTCCATTATGAGTTTATTTTTGTGAAAGACATAAGGTCCGTGTCTACATTCATTTATCGCATGCGGATGTCCAGTTGTTCCAGCACCATTTGTTGAAAAGACCATCTTTGCTTCTTTGTCAAAGATTAGCTGACTACCTTTATGTGGGTCTACTACAGGGCTCTCTATTCTGTTCCACTGATCTGTTTGTCTGTTCTTTCCCTGATACCAACCTGTCTTGATTACCGCAGCTTTATTCTAAGTCTTGACATCAGGTACTGTCAGGCCTCCTACTTTGTCCTTCTCCTTCAATATCCTGTTGGCTATTCTGGGTCTTTTGCTTCTCCACATAAACTTAGAATCGGTTTGTCGTATCCACAAAATAACCTGCTGGGATTTTGACTGGAATTGAATTGAATCTGTAGATCAAGTTGAGAAGAACTGACATCTTGACAATATCAAGTCTTCTTACACTGAACATGGAATATCTATTTATTTTGTTCTTTGATTTCTTTCAACACTTTTGTAGATTTTCTCATGTACATATTATACTCATTTTGTTAGGTTGTTCCTTAAGTATTTCATTTTGGGGCCACCAATGTTAATGGTACTGTTTTCTTTATAATGAGATATAACTTACAGATAATACTGTGTAAGTTGAAGGTATACAATGAGTTGATTTGATACATTTTATATACTGCAACACAATTGCCACTGAAACTTTCATACCTCTGTACATCACGAAACTATCATTTCTTGTTTGTGGCAAAAACTTTTAAGGTCTAGTCTTTCAGCAATTTTGAAGTACATAACACAGTATTGTTGACAGTAATCACTAAGTGGTACATTCAGTCTCCAAGACTCATTCATCTTCTAGTTTCAAGTTTGTACGCTTGAACCAACATCTCCCCAAGTTCCCCCAACTTCCAGCCCCTGGGAACCACCATTCTATGCTCTGTTTCTATGATTTCAGCTTTGCTAGAGTCCACATACAAGTGATATCATGCAATATTTGTCTTTCTCAGTCTGGCTTATCTCAATAAGCATGATGTCCAAAAGGTCCCTTCATATTGTTGCAAATGGCAGGATTTCCTTCTTTCTTATGGTTGAATAATATCTCATTATGTATATATATGCCACAACATCTTCATCCAGTCACCCACACTGATGGACACTTGTTTCCAAATCTTGGTTATTGAGAATAATGCTGCAATAACATGGAAATATATATAACTCTTCAAACTCCTGTTTTCATTTCCTTTGGATACATACCCAGGAGTGGGACTGCAGGATAATATGGTAGATCTATTTTTAATTTTTTGAGGAACCTCCCTACTGTTTTCCACAGTGGCTGGACCAGTTTACATTCCCACCAACAGTGTACGAGGGTTCCCTTTTCTCCATATCATCACCAACACTTGTTATTTGTTGTCTCTTTGATAACAGATATTCTGACAGGTATGAGTTGCTATCTCATTATGGTTTTGATTTGCATTTCCCTGATGATTAGTGATGCTGAGCATCTTATGTGTCTACTGACCATCTGTATGTCTTCCTTGAAAAAATGCCTAGACAGGTCCTCTGCCTATTCTTTCTTTTTTTTTTTTTTTTTTTTTTTTTGCGGTACACGGGCCTCTCACTGTTGCAGCCTCTCCCGTTGCGGAGCACAGGCTCCAGACGCGCAGGCTCAGCGGCCATGGCTCACGGGCCCAGCCGCTCCGCGGCATATGGGATCCTCCCGGACCGGGGCGCGAACCCATGCCCCTGCATCGGCAGGCGGACTCTCAACCACTGCGCCACCAGGGAAGCCCCTCTACCTATTCTTAAATCAGATTGTTTGTTTTTTGTTATTGACTTGTATGAGTTCTTTATATATTTTGGATAACAACCCCTTATCTGATATGTGGTTTGCAAATATGTCTCCCATTCTGTAGGTTGCCTTTTCATTTAGTTGATGGTTTCTTTTCCTGTGCAGAAGCTTCTTAGTTTGGTGTAGTCCCATTTTTGCTTTCATTGCTTTTGCCTTTTGTGTCATATGCAAAATATCATTGCCGAGACCAATTCAAGGAGCTTCTTCCCCGTTTTCTTCTTGGAGTTCTACAGTATCTGATCTATGTTTAATTAATACAGTTTGAGTTAATTTTTGTAAGTGGTCCGGTATCATTTTCTGTATGTGGTTATCCAGTTTCCCCAGAACCATTTACTGAAGAAACTGTCCTTTCTCCATTGAGTGTTTTTGACTCCTTCGTCAAGTATTAGTTGACTGTGTATGCAGGGGTTCATTACTGGGCTCTCTGTTCTGTTCCATTGGTCTATATGGCCATGTTTATGTCAGTACCATGCTGTTTTAATTATTATAGCTTTGTAGTACAGTTTGAAATTAGGAAGCATGATGCCTCTGGCTTTGTTCTTTTTCTCAAAATTGCTTCGACTATTTGGTGTCTTTTCCGGTTTCATACAAATTATAGAATTACTTCTTCTATTTCTGTGAAAAACACCACTGGAATTCAATAGGGATTGCATTGAATCTATAGATGGCTTTGGGTGTATGGACACATCAACAACATCAGTTCTCTAATCCATGAAAGAACTTTAACCAAATTGTTAAAATGTTACTGTTTTTTTTAATGTCAAATTCCACTTGTACATTTCTGGAATATAGTGATGAAATGACCTTTGTACGTTAACCTTGTATCCTTCAACCTTGCTGTGATGGCTTATTAGTTCTAGCGGGGTTTCTTTGTCAATTCTTACATATTTTCTGTATCAGATGACCATTTCATCTGCAAAGACAGTTTGATTTCTTCCTTACCAATATGTATACACTTATTTCCTTTTGGTTATTTTCAAATTAACTAGCACTTACCATATGATGTTGAAAAGGATTGGTGAGAGGAGAGAGCCTTGCTTTGTAACTGATCTTAGTGGGCAAACTTCAAGTTTCTCACCATTGAATATGATGTTAGCTGTCGGTTTTTTGTAGATATTTTTTATCAAGCAGTGAAAGTTCACCTCTAGTCCTAGTTTACTGAAAGTTTTTATTATGAATGGGTGTTGGATTTTCTCAGATGCTTTTTTTGCATCTATTGATAGGATGTGATTTTATATAAACCAATTTAAAGTCAAGAATAAATCATAACAATTGAAAATGCTAAATTACTAATATTTAAACAGTATTTTGTACCGGCAAGGGTGTGATAAACAGGCACCAGCATATATTGCTTGAAGTAGAGAAACCGATACAATTTCTTTGTGGGGTGTTTGGCAACATCTGTCAAGATTTAAATATACTTTTCCCTTTGACTTAGCAGCTCAATTGTTAGGAATTTATGGTCAAAATATGCACACGTGGACACAAAGATGCATGCCACAGAGTGAGGTAAGTAACGGTATAAGAGGAACAGCTAGGACTCACCCTAATGTCCAACAATGAGATATTGGGTAAATAAATTGTGGTGCGTGCATGTCAAGGACTTTTATGGCCATTCAAAGGAGTAAGATGCATATGCTGAGCTGCAAATGTGGAAAACATATTAAGTTAGGAAAACAAAGCACAACAACATGCATAAAACACTCCCATTAGGAGATAATTGTGTTTGTATGGATTTGTGTGTGTAGGAAGTTTCTGGAAGAGCAGGAGTGGACTGAGGGCTCTTGGGAGGGAGTGTGCACTGTGTACCCCCTTTTCTATTTTTTAAAGGGGTTCCCTTTCCACATGTTGTTTTCGTAAGAGTTCAAGGAAAATGTTGGTGTCAACTATACCACTTTTGTACGGTATTTTCCTACTTTTCTACATTTAACTAATAAACAGTCATGGTTTTTTTCCAGTTCCTTCAAAATAGTAAATTATGACAAAATAGAAATAGATTTCTACCTAGAAAAATAAGAATAATAGACAGTTTTAACCTCCTTATAGACAAAAGGATGGGATATTTGTTTAATGTAAAAAGCAGCTATTTGGCCTGTGTAATTCTCTCTCTTCCTATAATTCAGAAATCTAATTAATGCAATTGGACTTTGAATCTGAGACTCTTAATCCCCATCACTAAAGGACATGGGTTTAGGAGATCCTAAGATCCACCTAAAGTACATCCCTAAAACTTACCTTCTTCATGAATTACCCAGTTTTTCCTCTCTCCAAGGGCCTCACTATTCTCTGGTCTATTCTGCAAACTGTATTTCATCGAGCAATATTTGCATCTTCCTTCATTGCACTTTTCCCCAATTCTTACTCTTTTCCTTGTATAAGAGACTGTCAGGGAGCCAGAAAGGACGGCAGAGAGAAGGGCTTGTGCATGAAGGAACTCCTTCCGTTCCCCATGCCCGGGGCTGCCCACTGGGCTTCCAGCCCTCGGAAAGGACACAGAGGACATGCCCGAGGCCATCACAGGTGACTCTGGCAAGCAGTCCAGGAGGTCCTAGGCACGGGGGACCCGCTCGTGTACTCTGGGCTTCCTGGTCTGAAGTCTCTCTTCACTGGGAACGGGGAAACAGGCAGCGGTAAATGACATGAACCAGAAAAATCACGGAAGGCAGCAAGGCTGTCCAAGTCACAGCACCTAACAGCTCTCGGGAGCGCTGACGCCCGGCCCTTCCCTCTAAGCAGCCGTCCTCACATATTCCACCACGTCCTCATCCTCTCCATCCGCAACAGCGACACCACGCACGTCCTTTTACACGAAGTAGAAAGGAGTCTTCATCTCCCACCCTCATGACGGGAGCCACCCAATGTTCTCACATACAACAGCAACTCAACCTTTACCTATTAAATACAAACACAAACAACTATAATGCAGGGAGACTAAAAGTGTTTCTAACGTGCTATGGACACAGTCATAAAGGAGAGTTTGATTCTTCCTTGGGCTGGGAGGCATGTGGGAGAAAGCTGAATTGAGATTTCTCAATCGTTAACGTTTACTGAGTGCTTACACTGTGAAAAGAGCTGTACACAAACGATGTCTTTAATTCTCACAAAAATATAGATCGCATAATTATCACGTCCGTCTCACAAACAGGAAAACTGAGTCTTGGGGGGTTTCATGTGTTCAGAGTCATCCTCTATCAGACCTCAAAGCCAGCCAGTCTAGTTTCAAGTTACACACCATTAGCCACTAATGCTAAAAGCTTCTGCAGAGTGGAGAATATGCCAGAAAAACAAGGGAAGAGATGGGCAGAACATTCAACTAGGGAGAAACTCAGACATAATGAAAGTCTATGATTACAAAATACACAACATATTTAGGAAAAAGTGGCAGCAGCTCACCCTTATATTATGCCCGCTCACTTTAGATCAGGTACTGTTCTAATTGTTTTTGTATATTAACTCATTAATCCTTCAAACATCATCAGAAAGTACAATTTTTCTCATTCCTTCTTGACAGAGGAAGAGACTGAAACACAGAGAGGTTAAGTGACCTGCCCAAGGTCACACAGCCAAGTAGAGGAGGCGAGACCGTGAAGGCAGGCAGTCTGGCTCAGGCGTGTGTGCTGAAACATCCCTACAGAGAGTTTCCTGCCTGCCAGGGCTGCCCCCTGCCCCAAGGGCTGGGAAGCTGCCCAGTCAGGTCAGAAGGGGCTACCTGAGGACGTCAGACTTTCAACAGGAGGAAAGAGTATCACAGTAATGATACGAGTGCTGTGCACTTAAAAAGTACTGTCAATGTTCCTTAGTTCTATATTTGAGAAATGTGCTTTCTGTTTGTGTGACGGGGGACATCCAAAGTAAAACTTGACCAGATCATGTGGACTGATCTAAACGGACAGTCTAACGAATTCAGCGCTCTTCTTCTAAGCAATTCCCAAGTGGCTCTTGAGGCCGATATCAGAATAAAAGGAGAACCAAAGAACTGCATTTTCAGCAAGAAAGGATGTGCACGAGAATATGCTGAGAAACTACATATCAGGCGGTCGTTAGCCAGAGATTTTTGTACAGGAATGTAGGATTGTTTTAAGATAAAATGAGTCATCTCCATAATGCTTAGAAGACTGCCTCGTTTATATAAATGCTTTATCAATATTAAATAGTATGTTTCCAAAGACAAGATAATAATTAAGAGAATAAATTCTGGCACCTCAATGGCCAGGTTCAGTGTCCAAATCGATCACTTGAGCAAATTCTATAAATTCTGTGTCTCAGCTTTTTCCATGAATACAATGAGGTAATAACTGTAACCCACTTCACCTCACATCACTGTTGTGAGATTAAATTAGTTATGCATACATGTGTCTGTATGCAACTATATACATACATATACACACAAATATATATTCTATATAATATGTATATCTTTAGAAAAGTTCCAGACATAAATGAAACACTATGAAGTTTAGCTATTATCTGTGTCGTAAAAAGAGGAATCAAACAACGTTATACTAATTCACTGTAGTATTCAAAATACTATGACCAGTTTTTTAAATGCAATTAATATTAAAAAGTAATATGAGCTGTGGACTTTGGGGGACCCTGACGTGTCAGTGGAGGTTTACAGTTGTAACAAATGTCCCATCTGATGGAGGTGCTGACAGTGGGGAAACTGTGTGCATGCGGGGCAGGGGATAAGTGGGAAATTCTCTAACTTCTGTCCGATTTGGCAGTAAACCGAAAACTGCTCTGAAAAATAAAGTCTATTAAAAAAACGGTGTTGCAAACGGCCTATATTCTAACCAAAGAGATTCATGGAGATACTCCATGAGTTACATAAACATCTGCCCACAAACACAATTAACGTCCATTTATTATAAAAAAGGAATGCTTATATAAAAAAGGTAGACATGATTTCAAATCTTAAATCTGCCCTATTTCTCTCTATCTGTTTATACGAGTAATCTCAGGCAGAATACCCAGACTCTCTGAGCTTCAGCTTTTGTTTCTGTATAATGGGCACAATAATCTTTGCTATAAAGCACCAGGGTTGCTGTAAAAACTAAGTCAATTTAAGGCACTTAGTGAAGAGCTTTGCACACGTTAGGTTTGAAATAAATGTTGGATTTCACTCTCCCTAAGAACAATATCAATGCCTTCATGTACCACAGAGGGTCATTACTTCAAAATAGTTACGGTAAGTTCAATTCAGTTTAAATATTTGTGAGGCTCTGCTAAACTTACGCCTTGAGATCGAATCCTCCCACCATGAATATCTCAAGAGTACAGCAATGGAAATATAAATCCCATAGCCATGCATTTAATAATTACCCAAAGAAATTCGATCTTCTTTTAAATAAGGTCATTAAAACTATGAATTCCAAAAGTATGTAGTTAAAATAGAGGAGCTTTAGGATTCACTCTCTTTTGATATCTAGTTTTGATAAGGAGCATTTTAAACCAGCTTCATCATTCTTTGATTTAATGCCTTCTTAGGAGGCCAAAAGCATTTCCTTATTGA
Organism: Physeter macrocephalus; assembly: GCF_002837175.3. Lineage (NCBI taxonomy): Eukaryota > Metazoa > Chordata > Mammalia > Artiodactyla > Physeteridae > Physeter > Physeter macrocephalus. Next base: position 108,321,695 of record NC_041222.1, on the reverse strand, counting down.
TTTTATTTTCAACCTTTGGTGTAAATGAAGCAGAAATTAACAGGGCTGGTTCTGTCCTATAACAACTTCTTCAACCTTGCTCCTTGCTTATTTTGCCAAACCTTTTTTTTTTTTTTTAAATACCAGCAGCATCAATTGAAGCCCAAAACACTGATCTAGAAATAGTGCTAATTACCGGCAGCTGTACAGGCAGCAAAGGAGCAAAAGCCCTGGGCTCTGCTCACAATATGCAAACCCTGGACCCCTGTTCACAACACACAAACACTATGGAACAAAACCCTTAGCTACCAGCATACTGGGAGCTTTTCCCCAGAGTAACAATGTGAAACAGGGGATCAGAGCCATACCTGGGAAGCCAGCACACACTTCATATCAAACTCCCTACACAACTGGCTCCGTTGCCATCATGGAAAGCGTGTTGCAGTCCATGTTCTTTCTCACTGTTCGTAAAACTATTTGGTTTCACAGTGATTGAAATGAAAAGAGTAACAGAAAGCAGCACAAGAACACAGGCTTCATGCTTGTCTGAGACCAACTCTTCACAGAAAAAGCCATCAGGAGACAAACGTCCAAACACATGACGTTAAACACGACATATTTGGAAGTTTACGCAATGCTCTACGTCTGCAAAGCCAGCGTGAGCACGGAGTGAGCTTTGGAAGCAGGCTGTTTCTCTGGTCAGAAGACAATTAATGTTATTTAAAGCACTAAGGAAGGAAATATTTACCAATTATTTGAGGTATTTGCAAATCTAAGGCGAGTACCTACCAGTTGCTTCAAACAGTTATGGACTAATCTCTCCCTCACAATTTCACATCTTCCTCACCCTTTTTTATTGGCAATAACTTATTTGTTTCAATCATTCAATACATTTACTTTAAAACGTTTGTTGACTGACTTCTACACGCTTCCCAGACCACCTTCAACACATAAGCACAGAAAACAACTTTTAGACTGAGGTAATCTAGACTAACCAATTCAATTGATCAAACTACTCATTTTTTCCTCTAAATGTTCTATGAATAATAGGTATTTTAATACACTCTTCAACAAATATATACACTAGCCAGTAAGTATGCCAGGTTCTGAGTATAAAGTGGTGAATAAGACACAAACCCACTTTCAGGAAATATCCAGTCAATCGAGGAGATGGTGTTAGACGATTCATCACCAGCATGGTGGGTGTCACAGGATGAGAAGTCCAGGCCACTAAGGTAACAGAGACAAACATGTGCTATCTAATTGGGGGCGGGGGGGGGAGCTTAGGAAGAACTCTTTGAAATAAGGCAAGGATTCATTTTTCTCTTACATGAGATGGAGGAAAGAAACAATAAGTTATTCCTATAAATGAAAAACTGTAGGAATTTCTAACCTAAGCAATGTAAATGGCCAGAACTGACTAATTAAGCCCCTTTTCTCTGTTTCCATGCCTCAGCCCCCAAAACACACACAATCCCCCAATGTAAGCTCTACGTTACTTCTATTAGTCGATTATTTACATTACTAATCACACTGCATGGCAGCCCTCCTTCCCTAAGCGCTGCATAAACATTCCCTATGTGCTGACATCCTCAAAGCATGTCAAATATTAAGTTTATTTCTTCGGAAACTAGTTTTTTATTTATTGAACATAGTGTGTACTGAGTGCAATTTCTAAAGTCTCTATCGGAAACAGAGGTGGACTAAACGCTATTTACCAAAACACTCCGATGCCCACCTCCTCAAAGCTCAGCCCTCACGCAGCCCACCGCTGCAGCCCAGGCAGAGCTGGCCGTGGTCCTGATTCAGGACGCTTCACCTGCTTACACTCAAATTTAGCTCTTGGCCTCTGAGAGTCTTTACCAGGCTAAGGAAGTTTCTTTTTGCCTGTAGTTAAGTCTGTTTACAGTAAGTCAGAGAAGCAGTGAGATGCACATTGGTAAAAAGCACTGACACAGGCGTCAGTAAACAGGAGTGGATGCCCTGAAGCTCCCTGGCTCTGTGACATCAGTTACTTCAGCATCTCCCAGCTCATTGGTCAGCGGTTGTCAGGAGACCATCCCTTCCCCAGACATGCTATTGACTTGGAAGTCTTCACTTGCTCTCCTCCTGGGGTTCAGGGAGCTGGGGTGAGATGGCAGAAGAGCCTTTCCCAAGGTGTTAAATGTGGGTGCATGGAAACCTCCCCGGGGTCTCGGAAATGTGCGATGAAACAGTTTTGCTTTTCTATGAAATGAAGCGATGAACTCTCTGTAACTTAGGGATCCATTTCCACCCCATCCTCCTCCTGATTTCTCAAGTAGAAATCGCCTCTCCCACACCCCTACATGTATGCTTACATACTAATATTTTAAATGTCTGATGATTAATTAACAGGAACTCCAAGAAATTCAGAAACTGTTTGGAATTCTAAGGAAATACGGAGAAAAATAAACCTCTGGCCCAAAGTTTTGCTGTCCTCCTATAAAACTGACAGAGAGGTCATGATTGCCTGGGGGTAAATACCTGATAAATGCTTCACCCCCCTGTAACTGCCCCGCACCCAGAGTGCGCTGACTTCAGGAAATGCTCTTTCCTGGCAGGCTCCTGCACTTCCCGGCCCCAGGCTGTGCTTCTCTCTCCCCATCCCTCTATTACTTCCATGGGGAAGTTACTGATGTGACACGATTCTTTGTCCCAAGTGAGCTCATTCCCAAAACTCTATCTCGGCTACCCTGAACTGCCCCTGTATTTGGGTTCAGCCATCACCGCCTGGGTAAAGGGAACGAAGACCCCCGCTAATCTACTCAGCACAGAATAAGGGGCTTAATGTATAAGTGCTTTCCTGCAAATAAGGAACATCAAAGACACTTCAATGCTGCCTGTTTCCTAGAACCGCTACTTACGTTATCACTCTCTGATGTTCTTATTCTCGGTCGGCTGGTGTGTTTGACTAACACAGTTTAGATGTCAGTACACTAAAGTCAAAAACCAATTTGTCTCTGAACACCCCTGAAAGAGCGAAATGTTCTTGCTCGTTTGACGTAAAAACAAAACATGAATCACAGCCACTATCACAGAAGAGAGTGTTCTCGTAAAAAGAATTCCTTTTAGAGTTAACAGACGGAGTAGGCACACCTGCCGCCTCAGTCGGCTACCCAGTGACGGCACTTTGTGGGCTGTGCCACGTTCCCATCCTGACTCAGCACCAAACTCCACATCCTGTTTCTCAATTACTGACACTTCTCCACATGCAACCTACCCTACAGAAGCAGGGCTGGTCTTCACATAAGATATTTAAACACTCTCTTCTCCTCTTGGGATTTTTTGTCGGCCTTCAGGGAATAGACCCCAGGGCTTCAGCAGTACCAGTGCGTGCTTCCTTGAAGACCCGGACCTCTATTTGTGACTTTTCATCTTTTTTTTTTTAATAAACATCAATCATTCACTTTTTTTCCTATTAACTTTGTTCCTAACTCTCCCCTGAGGGATATAGGACTTTGGGGTTGTCATATGCAGAAATACTTAGAAGATACCCAAACTGTACTTTCCTTAAACTTGAAAAAAGTATAAGTATGCAGATATAGCCCTCTAACGCAATCTTCACAAAATCCTTTCTCTAACAGTATATGCCTAGATTCTATAATCTAGAGTAATTCTGACTGATAACAATGTTTAACCCAAGTGAATCATGATTGTATCAGCCAAGTTCTTGCAACTGTTTCAATAAACTCTGGATAAAAGCTTAGCACATGTTGTCAAACATTTATACTCTGCAGTAACTCCTGGTACAAAACCATTCAGCCAGTGGGACTGAGTTTACGAGGTTACCTGTGCGTGAGCCTCCGCTGACCAACGCAGACTGCGGTCTGAGAACCTTGAATAATGCACACTTCGTGGCGACTACATTTCAGCCTTAAGCACGGGTCTTTAGTTGGGTCTAGAGCTAAAGAAAAGAAGAAAGAGAATGCACAGAAAACATTAAAATAAATTTCTGTACAATGGAGGTTCCAATCTCACCAAACACAATTTGATCAGGGAATTTACAGAGCGTTCAGTTGTAAATTTTGTTCACGTTCTTCCTCTATTAAGAGGTACTTTTGGGCTTCCCTGGTGGCGCAGTGGTTGGGAGTCCGCCAGCCGATGCAGGGAACATGGGTTCGTGCCCCGGTCCGGGATGATCCCACATGCCGCGGAGCGGCTGGGCCCGTGAGCCACGGCCGCTGAGCCTGCGCGTCCGGAGCCTGTGCTCCGCGACGGGAGAGGCCACAGCAGTGAGAGGCCTGCGTACCGAAAAAAAAAAAAAAAAGAGGTACTTTCGCTTCCACTCACGTAACACAGAGTCAACAGAGATTTGTAGTTTAGTCTCATCCACTCTGTTCAGAAGCTGAAATGCACAAACCCCTGTGATCAAAACAGAAACTTTACGACCAAAACTCTCTGTAGTTGCTACTGCCTTCTAAGCATTCAAGGTAGAGAAATGAAGGTAGGGTGTGTTGCTGCAATATTTGTAACAGTGAAGAATTATAAACTATACTTCCGCTTTTCCTGGATGGATGCAGGTGGGTAGAAATAAAGGCTGAAACCCAAAAGGGTGTCAGTCGACATTAGAGTCTTGGGCTCTCCAAGAAAAGTCTACAGCTGTATGCAGGGCTGCCTGAGTGCATCGTGGTAGGAAATGAGATGTATTTTCAATTTTAAACTGTTTGTGCCTGACATTTGAACTACTGTATCTCCAGAAAAAAACCTCTATCTTTGTGGCTGCCAACACACAACTATGTAATTTGTTGCTGTTTTTTTGTTTTTTTAAAAAATATCAGTTGTACTGCAATGTAACTCACATCCTATATGATTTATTCTTTTACAGTTTAAAATTTGGTTAAAATTTGGTTTACTATACGATACATTCTTTTAAATTTTAAAATCTACAGTACAGTCGAGACCCATACCCCTGTGTTGGCAACCCACAAACGGGAAGATAATCAAAACTGCAGAGGTTCTCCCCAAGGAGCAAGGGATCTGAGCCTCTCATGGGGCTCCCTAGCCCAGGGGTCCTCATTCAACTCAGCATCACAAAACAAACAACCCAATTAAAAGTTGGGCAGAAGACCTGAACAGACATTTTCCAAAGAAGACATACAGATGTCAACAGGCACGTGAAAAGATGCTCAGCATCAATAATCATGAGGGAAACGTAAATCAAAACCACCATGAGATATCACCTCACCCCTGTCAGAATGGCTGTTATCAAAAAGACAATAAAAGACAAGCACTGGTAGAGCATGTGGAGAAAAGGGAACCCTTGTGCCCTGTTGCTGGGAATGTAAAGTGGTGCAGCCACTGTGGAAAACAGTATGGAGGTTTCTCAAAAAACTAAAAATAGAACTACCGTACGATCCAGCATTCCCACTCCTGGGTATTTATCCACAGAAAACAAAAACACGAATTTGAATAGATCTATGCCACCCTATGTTCACTGCAGCAGTATTTACAATAGCCAAGACATGGAAGCAACCTAAGTGTCCATCGACAGATGAATGGATAAAGAAGATGTGGTACCTATATACAATGGAATATTACTCAGCCGTAAAAAAGAATGAAATAATGCCATTTGCAGCAACACGGATGGACCTAGAGATTACCCTACTAAGTGAAGTAAGTCAGATGGAGAAAGACAAATACTGTACGATTACACTTATACGTGGAATCTAAAAAACGAAACAAATGAACAGACATAAGAAAACAGAAATAAGCTTATAGGTACAGAGAATAAGCTGGTGGTTGCCAGAGGGGAGGGGGTGTGGGGGGGATGAGTGGAGAACATGAAACGAGGTACAAACCTCTAGTTACAAAGTAAATAAGGCACAGGATGCAAGGAACCTTATAGGGAATAGACTCGACAGTATTGTAATAACTTTGTACAGTGACATATGGTAACTAGACTTACTGAGGTGCTCATTTTATAATGTACAGAAATACTGAAACACTATGTTTTACACCTGAAATGACTATAATATTGTAAGTCAATTATATTTTAATAAAAATTAATTCAATGGTTTTTCAGTATATTCATATTTGTAAAACTATTAATCAATTTTAGAGTAGTATTATCACCTCAAAAAAATCGCCATACCCTTTAGGTATCAGCCTTATTCTCCCAACCTATGACAACCACCTACAATGGGCACTCACTAATCAATTTTCTGTCTCTACAGATTCATACAAATGGAATTATATAATATGTGGTCTTTTCTGAGTGGTTTCCTTCATTTAGAACAATGTTTTCGAGGTCCAACCATGTTATAGCTGCATCCTTACTTCATTCTTTTATGCTGCTGAATAACATTCCATTGCATGGCTATTCTACATTTATTTATCCATTTACTAGGTGACAGGCATTGTGCTGTTGACACTTTTTCTCTAGTTTAAAGAATACAGCTATTGGTGATGGTTAGTGATATTTTGTTGTGATTTATTATGGGGGGAGACCAGAGAGGGAGTTGGTATAGATAAGGAAAAGGCTGAGTGTCCAGTTTGGGTACAGGTCAAAGTTGAGAGAAAGAATCCATGAAACATAGCAAGCTGAAAATAAAATTCCAGTGCATGTAGAAGAATAAAGCCAGGGTGACCAGAAGAATGTGCATTTGGAATCTTAAAAAGTATTTGGGAGGACCCTGGGCTTTTCACTGGACATGAAGTGTAGATTTGAGCCAGTCTTTTGTAGACAAATGTAGGGTAACCTAGAGCTAATATGTGGTGTATGAATCGAACTTAGTTTTACGAATATGTTAAATCTTAGGCATACTTAGTCAATAACCTAAATAAATGAGTTCATTTTGACAATCAATGGATCCAATAAAATATGTACATAAACAGATATATGTGTATATATTGCATATAGACAGCTATAGATAGATACATATTTTCCTCCTTTAAAAATACAAAGTATAGAGCTTCCCTGGTGGCGCAATGGTTAATGGTTAAGAATCCGCCTGCCAGTGCAGAGGACGTGGGTTTGAGCCCTGGTCCGGGAAGATCCCACACAGTGGCCGCGGAGCCACTGAATCTGTGCACCACAACTACTGAGCCTGCGCTCTACAGCCCACGAGCCACAACTACTGAAGCCCGTGCGCTTGGAGCCTGTGCTCTGCAACAAGAGAAGCCACCACAATGAGAAGCCCCTGCACCGCAACGAAGACCCAATGCAGCCAAAAATAAATAAATAAAATAAATTTATTTTTTTAAAAATACGAAGTATATCTGTGTAAAACTCTTATTTGAGATTTCAAACAAACATGAAGTTTAAAATAAAGAATATGAACACATATATTGATAAAATATTCCCTAACAGACATAGCATGATGTTGGGTTGGCCAAAAAGATCTTACGGAAAAACCCAAATGAACTTTTTGGGCAATACAATAAAATGGTCAAGACATTAAACACATGTATTTGCAACACAAATCTCCCCTTTCCTCCAGTCTAAGCAAAACACTTTCTGAAAAGCAATGATTAGCTCAAATATATTTTCTCTTAATTTCTAAGTAGTATCAAAAATTAAGATAAGCTATATTATTTTATTCCCTATAAAACGTTAAGCATTCTTTGTTCAGTATGAAAATGCAAATTTCTGGAACATTCTCACTATACCGTCACAGTTTAAACTGCCACTAATTTAAAAACTATTATACCTTGGAATCATACGATTTCTTGTTGGACAACATAAAAGAAAAACATACAATAACTTAGTAGACATTAAAAATGTCTTGAGCTATTTCTAGTCCTTAGTCTATTTTGATTTTTAATTATTAACATGACTTTTAAATAGATTAAAATTAAAGAATTCTGTCTAACAACTAAACAATGCCATTGCACCTACAACTGTGCCTTGTAAACGTACATGTCATATACTCATTGTTGATATAGTTAATCTAGGACATCATTCTAAAAAAGGAGTGTTTCCACTTTGAAATAAAACACTGTACAGTACATATAAAACTATCATGGTTAATCTAATCTAATTGTACTTTGAATGAAGACTATTAATAGTTATAGTTAGTTATTTCTTTCAGTTTTCTTTACCTTATACAGCCCACATTAGGTAATTTTCAAAAGTTCCATGACCCTCTTATGTTATATCTAATTTAATAAGATAGATCAGAACTCTAAAATTGATGTAAAGTGAGAAGGAAATGATCAGAATACAGCACATGAAAAAGAATTTAAAGCAAGTTTGGCATAAAACTTTACATAAATGATCAAATAAAAGAGCAGGAACATTTGTCAAGAGGTGGAAAATATAACAGAAAGTGAACATGAGCAAGCCCGTACGGAGAATGCGCAACAAGAAAAAGACACTTTCTGTGCATGTGATTTTAACCAGCTGTACTTTTGAGTAGAACTCACATCGTTGGCAGCTTACAACTATAAAACATCACAGGCTATAAATACAGATGCCTGAGATTTTATTCTTGAAATCACAATGACACAACCATCTTCCTCTTGGCTGAAGCCCATGAATCAGAACCAATCCTGCATCTTAGAGGCTGGATAAAACCATCTCTGCCCCCCCACTGCGCTCCATTCTTTCCACCTTTTCCAAATTGCCTAATCCTATTCTATCCTGCATTAGTGTTTTTAACTTTCTCTCAATCACCCAGTAAAACCACACCTAGGAAGATTTCAGCTAGTGCATTCAATTCACTTGGTTATGTTCTTTTCTTCATCTACTAATCTAATAATAATAATATTAATAATTCAATAAACTTTCTCATTGATATGAGCTAACCTGAGGACTTAACTGATATCATTTTTTTCTCCTTTTATTACTGAAGTACAGTTGATTTATATTATATGGTACAAGTGTACAACATAGTGATTCATGATTTTTAAAGGTTACTCTCCATTTATAATTATCATAAATACTGGCTATATTCCCTATGTTGTATAATATATACTTGTTACTGATTTTATACCAAATAGTTTGTACCTCTTACTCCCCTGCCCACTAGTAACGACTAGTTTGTTCTCTGTATCCGTGAGTCTGTCTCTTTTTTGTTATATTAACTACTAGTTTGTGGTATTTTTTAGATTCCACATCTAAGTCTTTCTTAGTCTGACTTTTCCATGTTACTGCAAATAGCAAAATTTCGTTCTTTTCATTCTGGTCCTAAAGTGGATTATTGCATTTCAGCACACATGACACCACATACCCTACGTGCTCCCCACAGACTCAACCCTTTTACTGGAAGAGAGACGAATAAATAGGTAAGTAGAATACACTGTTGGGTGTAAATTATATACGTGTGTGTGTGTGTATTTAGCTTTGTGGTAACACATACACACACACACACACACACACACACACACAGATGAAGGGATTATATAATGGTCAGAGGATTCCCTATTCAGGGAGTGACAGATAGTTCAGGATCAGTGAAATGCAAATGTGGGTGATACCAGCAAGTAGTGTGGAAAAACACTGGAGATGAAATGAAGATGGAAGCTTCTGATCCACTGGAGTTTCACCTTGTCAGTAATGCTACATGGTTGAGGGATTTTGAGTTGGGGAGTGGTGTCATTACACAAGAATCTGTTTGTCACACACAAGAATCTGGATATGCTCTGAAGAATACGTGATCAACAGGGAAACTAACAAAATGTCCAGGAGAGAAGGGATAAGGAAGAGGGGCACAGGGCCAAGGGTGACCACAGGGCAGAGCAGAAATGGTTTCAGAGGCTCAGGCGACACCTGGTTCGACCAGGTGTGTTGAGGCAGCAACCTGAATCCACTGAAGAAACTTCCTGCTCCCCCCTTCCACTATGTAGATTTTGTCTGACATTAATATTGCTGTAACTGCTTTTCTTCTTCTGATTTGTATTTTCCTGGCGAACTTTTCCTCCAATCCCTTTATTTTTCAATTCTTAATTTTTATATTTTAAAGGCAGCTTTCGAAACCCTTAGGTGGATTTAGAAGCCCAACCTAAGACAATTTATCTCTTTTTCTGTTTTACCTATTGTAATTTTTTAATATAATTGGACTCTTTTCTATCACGTTATTTTGTGCTTTTTGTTTTGCCGTGTTCTTTTTCCTTTGCTTTTCTTTCCCCTTTCCTGCCTCATAGTGTATTGGTTGTATTTTATTCATTTAGTACCTTTGCCCTTCCTGCTAGTTTGGAAATTATGACATCTCTTTAATTGTTTCCTTTATAAATGTTTACATGCACAGCTGGCATAACTGATAAGAATACCCATATAGTAAGTAGTTCGTCCTCCTTCTGAAAGGAACTAGGACCTTCGAACACATCAGCATCAAATCTTTGAAATTCAGTTTCCTCACCATTTTCTATTAGTTACACCACACATTACCACCCCACCCCTGCAAATTAGTCATTATTTCTATTATTATTATTTTTACTGACATAGCTCATCTAAAATTACCAACTCTACCAATTTATGCCCATCATTGCTTCTTGCAATTCACTCTTCCTTTTGGGTTTTCTTGTATGACTTCCTTCTATTTGTTGAAGCACATCCTTTTGTGATTGTTTCAACAAGCAAAATTTGTACTCTGCCTTCAATATTTATTTATTTTTCTGAATGTATCTTTATTTTTCAATCCCTCTCAAAGGATAATTTAGCTGTGCCTGGAACTTTATTGGATAATTATTTTTTCTTTACCACAATGAAGATATTATTTCATGTTCTTTTGCCATCAGATGCCACTAACTAGTACGTCTGCTCGCCGCCCAGGTAGGCAATCATTCTTTACCTCCTGAATATTATAATATTTTGTTATCATCAAAATTTTGTGCTTTGGAAAGCTTATCTCCAGCTAGTCTAGCGAACATCTAAGCAAATGCACCCTTCTTCTGAATTTCAATTGGTAACATAAAGCATATTTAGGTGATAAGAGAACTCTTTAGCAGTTGGAATAAAACCAAGAAAACAAAGACTCAGTTGGATATTCATCATGATTTAAGAGCAGGTGAACTGTGCCACTGAGAGTTGGGTTTTAACTTTGGAAAAATGTCAACATCGCTAAATAGTAAAATCAACATACATATCAGCATTCGCTCGGGAACCTGTCTCTTTAAGCTTAATTGGACGCTTTTACAAAAAATGAAGTAACCTGCAACCCAAAAATGAGATTAAAAACCTTCCTCATGGTTCAAGAACGAAGCATCAAATATGCTTTTGTTGCTTTTCTAACCATAGTTCACTTCCCTATAACTCTACGCTGTGAAACTAAAGGAAGAAGTGGTCTTCGAGGGAATTTTTTAAACCTTGCCAGATGTTATAATGAAAGGCTGTGCAAGTGAGCAGCGTGGAAAACAGACTAATGCCCGAGAGTTAATTAGACTTTTGACAGCCAATTTTATGGTGCTAAATGTGATTAAATGTAGCCTCGAGTCTTTGCAGTGACTTTCTTAGTTTGAAACCTTACTATCACTTCAGTTACATAAAATCCACCCACTCTAACTTGGTGTCCCCACTACAAACACCACATGTGGAGGTCTACACAACTCACAGATTCAGATGCAATGGCTTGATTCATTTATTTTGTAATAAATATATATCAAATATAAGAGTGTTTATTTCAATAATATCCTATCTTATAAAGGTGTATTAGATGCAACTGACTACTGCATTAATCAATCAAAGTTAATGAAAACTCCAGGAGCCACAAGGCAGAATCTCTTCCTAGAGTTGTTTTGCTCTAGTCAAAGACTGATGAAGATTTTCAACACCATTCTCTTCAGGTCTTTATCATTCTTTTTCTTTGTCAATACATCATATTGACTCCTAAAGTGATAAATGCTAATAGTGTTTCTTTTATAAAGTAGATGCATTCCAGAAAAATTGGTTATGTGTAAAACTCACTATTTTTACCGGTTTCCATTTTCAAACCTATTATTTCATATATAAAGATGATGACATTTAATCTCCATCATTAAGGTTTATATCTGGGATTTTCTTTCCAATATTAGAGCTAAACATACCTATGATTTGGTTCACATTTACTAAAGGGCTGCCTGAAACAGAATCATAAGGAAAAGTCCCTAAAAATACAACAATAACAGCTTGTGTTATGAAATAATGTTTACCTACAATTCCTGCTTATGTCCCCTAACTATTCTATACCCAATGTCTTCATCTATAAACGGAAGAAATTGGGCTAATTCTAAAATATAAAATAACATATTCTATAATTTTGTGCTTTAACTGACCTGGGAGCCGTGACATTAAAAATTAAGAAATAATTTAGAAAATGAGCACTGAGTTGAAAATATGTTTATGTGACTTTGCATAAATGTGTGTTAACTGCCTAGACTTTTTCCAGATGTACAGAAAGTACTCCATTTGCCCATTCTTGTTTGTATTCTAAGAGTCAGTTATTAAAGTCCTACAAAACTTCTGTAACTTACCAGGCAGCTACAAGCACCTACCCTGAGCCACACTCTGCCCTTGATCAGGCCACTGACTCTAAGCTTGCTGCTTCCCGAAGTAAACTCTACTCTTCCGTTTTTGCCTATGTAAAAGGAAAAACGATAATGTCCACATGCACTCCTTCTGAGAGGACAATGAAGCTAATCCCTTAGAGACACAATCAGGGCTTCTAAGCACCTACACGCTTCCTCCTGAAACAGAGGCAAACATCTGATGCTGAGGTAGAGCAAAGGGGAGGAACTGAACCAGGAACCCACGCTTCCTCCCAGACTTGGGACGCAGACCTCGCTGGACAAAGCTACCACCCACTGGGTGCCTGAGCATCTGGCTGACAGGAAGGAGCTGGTCCACAGTCTCTGGAGAGCAGGCAACACCGTCCCCCTGCCGCCATGGCTGGTATGGGTGCACCCAGGCTGGAGGGAGGGAGTGCAGCTGGGGGGCCCCAGGAAGCCTCCACCCACGTGCGGCTCGGCTGGCGCTGACAGGAGTGTGCTCGCAGGCACCCTGAGTATCGGGCACCCATTCTCCAGTGCAAGACCTGGGGTGTGAGGCGTCCCGAGCCTGGGGTGTGCAAGCCTGCCGTGGGATGCAGCTGGGGTGGAGACCCCCGCCCGTCTCCATCATGTACCCCTGCCAAGACATAAGGAGAAACCAGAGAGAAAAGCCCCCCCCCACCCCGCTATGCAACGCCCTTGCAGCCCCTCTACTGATAAAGCTGAACTTTGTGTTGGCTACAAAGGCCATGTGCTCCCGGATCCAGCTCCACGGCTGCAGAGAAAGGTGGGTTGAGAGACGACAGAACGTAAACTGACGCCCTGCACGACCTCTCCGGAACGTAGTTCAGCGCTTTGTTATATAGTTAAACCACACTACGTCTGTGAATTCAGCCAAGGTAATTTTTTTGCATGTTCACAAAAAGACTATTACAAAAATATTCGTGGCATCCACAGTTATAGGAACGAACTCAAATACCCATCAGCGGAGGAGTCAATCAACAAATCGTTGTCATGCAGACAGAATACTACCCAGCAATAAAACAGACCCCCCAAACACCCCGAAACAGGCAAAAATGTTGGCTAAGTCTCAAAAACATTATACCGAACAAAAAATAGTAGACATGAGACATACACACAGTTTAGTTCCATGTACATCAAATTCTAGAGCAAGCTAAACTAAATTAAATCAAAGAAGTCCGAACAGTTCGGAGCAGGGATGGCTTGGGTCGGGTCAGGCCAGGACGGGGACCGGGGCCGGGGGGTAGGAGAGAGGGCAGAGCAGAGCAGACAGTGTGAGGAAGGTGTGTTCTCTATTTCTACTTCGACTGAGGTGGTATTAATTCAATGATCTGCATCCACAAAAATGGATCAAACTGTACATTTTAATTTACTTCACTCTATTTTATGTAAATCATGCATCCATAAAAATGAGGAAAGCCTCATTTCCTCCTTTTTACGAGGCTTTCAAAGGAAAAATCTCCATTCTCCAAGATAATATTTAAGGCCTTCTCCATGAACTACCTCAGCCCAGCAGAGGACATAATCAAAATTCAAAGATGACACATTTCACCTGAAATTTAGATACTGAAAATCAAGTCTTCCCCGTCAGTGAAGGATGTTCTCTTATAAGGTAACTGCTGTACACTAAGGACAGGTAAAGTCAATGAAAAACAAGTAATGACAGAAAAAAGAATGCAGAACTAGATCTCACTTTCTCAAATCTGCACTTACAGGCTGCTGGTAACGTCCACAAAAGACTTCCATGTAACCGCTGGGATCTTAACATCCTAAATATGGAAAGAGGTTTTAAGTGCGCCCAGACCTTTAAAACGAAGAGGGTTTTACAGAACCAGTGATAATACTGGCTGAAGTAACGAATTAGTAGAAATCATAACTAAATGCTTTTTAACAGACACAGTCATCTTCAGAACACATTTTATGAGTTAAAGCTTTTAAAATGTTTGTCAGATATCCCTTCTTTCAGGTCGGTGGCGCTCAAACAGCTGGCAACACAACCATAATAGACCATCTTGACAAAGCCTGACGACAATGACCCCGGCAGGTGAGTGAGCCTCGAGGGTCTTCCTCAGCCTTCAGTTTGTCGTTTCCAGTTAATATCGTCGCTTACAAAAGACAGTCCTCTGCAAAGGATGGATCGGACGGTTGTTAAATGAAGATTCCATTGACTGCCACCGACTCAGCGTGATTAGATTAAATCCCAAACAACCAGCACAATGAAATCAGAGGACACTGCATTTTCTGATACTCACGGCCCTTTTCAGTCAGCTTATTCACCTGGTACAAATGAAAAGGACTAACTGCTATGCTCTAGAGGACCGCACCTCTAGCACTGACCTACCAGATCAATGGTTTGCCATTGTAACCACACAGGACCCTCTGGGGCCTACGCATGTCCAGACCCCCTACCATGTCCTCTGCCTGCCTCTTGTTTGTCGAAAAGCTTTAGCCTCCTTGGCCTTCCCCGAGTTACAAAGAATAAATTTAATCAGAAAAATGAGAAATTCCAGAAAGAAAGGAAAATAGTCAGACAAGACAAAATAATAATACTTTAGCCACTGAACAAGGCCAAGGACCTTTAGTTCCTCCTCCAGGACTACAGATAATGTTCTGAGCCATGGTCTTCGAGCTGTTTTGCAGATACCGAAGCTCCCACCAGGTGGTAGAAGTTAACTGCGTGCTGCCCACAAGCAGGGAGACCCCAGACCGGCTGGAACCAGGCGGATGATGCCGATTCCCGATGACCTCACCACCAGCCAATCAGAAGAGGGTCCACCAGCTGACCACACACCCCGTAACACTTTCCCTCACTCCGTCTTTAAAATCCCTTCCCTGACAGCCTTCGGGGAGTCTGGGTGCTTTAAGCACTGGATGCCCTGCAATCCTTGTTTGGCGCCTGCAATAAACACTAAACTTTCCTTCACCACGACCCGACGTCAGGGGACAGGCTTTACTGCGCGTGGGGGAGTGGACCCGAGTTTGGTTCGGTAACGCCACCACATCCAGCGAGTTAACATCCCCCAACACCTAATTTAGAAATCTAAAGACACTGGAAATTTTTGTTGACGGAGGCATTTATGCAAATATCCAAAACACTCGAAAAGTCTTTGTAGTCACTTATTTGGGTTTGTAAATGGACAAGGCAATGGGGCCCGATCAGGCCTAAACCAAGGCAGCATCCAGTCCTGGCACAAAAGCCGAGAACGCCAAGATGCACTCCACATCAAACACGCGGAATCAGTAGCGATGAACGGCTGCGTACTTGTTAATAGTAAATATGAGAAATGTATCTTTCTGACGAGGCTATCGGGAAATAAAAGGAACAGAATGAGAACAATACCATGTAACAACCATCACGAAACTGAAGCATCATTTCACCACACTCTCTGACCCTCTTGTGCTCAGAGGTTGTAACCCTGAGGCTGCATCTAACTGGCCGAACGTAAGGAAAAGAGAGCAGCACGGCCACCGACTTCTTGCATTCACAGCCCCATGGTACATCCTTATTTCAGCTGAGAGGGGGACCTCCCGGGGCTTTAGGATGTCAGCCACCACGGCGACATGTGTTGTGTGTCCTAGACAAGCGACCGGACAGCTCCTGGAAACACCTGTGGACGAAGCTGGAGGGAACGTCCACTGAGTGGAGGCCCCCGACCTTCCTGCCCTGACACACAGCCGAGAGCCCCCCTGCCAGATGCTGATGTGCTAAGTGGGTTCTGTTAGGGGCCAACCTCACAGAACCCAGCCTGCTGGGCAGGTGGCAGGCGGCCTGGAAGACGGAGTGCCCGTCGCCCAGCAGGAAATACTCTGTCAGGCGGTCACGTGCTAGGACTGTCAGGCAGATGAGAAGTTTACTGAGCCTCCGGGAGAAGTGTTGGAAAAGTACTTGTCAGTTGCCAAAAAGAATAGCAGCATAAATTCAAAGTTTCTCTATAACACCCCAGTCCCCACTTTTGCAGGAATATTAAAAGTGTCTTGAATACACATTGTTTTTAATAACATTGTTTAACATCATTTTTCGCTATAAAAATAATCATCTCCCGATTTCTCACTGCCAAAAGAGAAAGAAGGGACTTCCCTGGTGGTCCAGTGGTTAAGAGTCCGCGCTTCCACCACAGGGGGCACAGCTTCGATCCCTGGCCGGGGAACTAAGATACTGCATGCCTCAGGGAGTGGCGTAGAATAAATAAAATAAAAAATAAAATAATAAAAGAAAAGAAAAGGGCTTCCCTGGTGGCGCAGTGGTTGAGAGTCCGCCTGCCGATGCAGGGGACGCGGGTTCGTGCCCCGGTCCGGGAAGATCCCACATGCAGCGGAGCG
>NC_041222.1:108258150-108304360 GCF_002837175.3 Physeter macrocephalus | reverse complement strand
CCCGTGAGCCATGGCCGCTGAGCCTGCGCGCCCGGAGCCTGTGCTCCACAACGGGAGAGGCCACAGCAGCGAGAGGCCTGCGTACCGCAAAAAAAAAAAAAAAAAAAAAAAAAAAAGAAAGAAAGAAAAGAAAAGAAAAAGGAAAAAAAATTGCTCACCTCTAAAACCCACTAAATCAAATAAAACACCAATCAAGGCACAATTAGTCCTGACAACATGGAGCAAAGGGAGGCGGTGAGGTGGGATGCATCCGTTTCTTAAGGCCAGAATAAAAAGGGGAAGGTACCAGTGAGGGAGGAGTTGAAAATATCTCACAATCGCTTAGATTCACTAAACCAGGTGAGTTTCCTGAGCGTGTAACTGCAGAAACCGTAGGTGAATTGCATCACGTATTGAAACTGGATTAACAAAATATTATTATTTTATGCAATTCATGAAGTATAGACTGTAAGAATGTTGGAGCTTGAAAACAATTAATCTTTAAACAAAAGGTTCAGACTTTACAAACTCATTGTTTGAAGTAATAAATCAAATGATTTTTTTTTTAGGTCAAGTATTTACTATTTCCAAGACAGAAAAATTAACATCTACTCATTCACTGCATTTTATTTAACTTGTCTTAAATAATTTACTTATAAAGAAATCACCCAAATTTCATTGCTGCCATTTCTTGCCAGCTGGTCCTGGTTGGAGAAAAATCTTAGGGAAAATGATTATAGTAAAATCTGGTGATGCCCATGCATCAACCCTCTGAATGCAAATGTAAGTAAACAGTGACGGGCAACTGGTCCCATTTCTCCCAGACACGTTCTCAAGGTGGGTCCTGAAGTTCTCATCCAGGGATGGTGACCTAGGCGAGGAAGGCAGGGCAGGGAAACGTCAGAAGGCGAGTCCCACACCTGCCCTGGTCTCCCCGCTCGGTCTCCCCAGGTCAGGAGGACAAAACTGGCACCAACTAACTGGGAGATTCCTGGACTCACAGCCACCGTCCTGGTAGTCACAGCAGCCACGTGGCCAGAAGGTTCCACAGCCCTACAGAGACAGGTCAAAGACCACCACCAGGGACCCACACGGCAGCACAAAGGAAGATAATTGTGGAAGGCACGGATGGGCCCAGCGACAACAGGACACACAGACTTGCCTGGAAGTTTCTGAGCTTACATGATGCAAAATGGGCATTTTAACTGCTTAAACGTTTTTGGCCCCCATCTGTCTTATGCTGGGGTTTACCACGTACACTCGGAAGGCAACACCTGGAGTTTACTAGCACTTAAGTTACTCATTCTACTCAACTGCCAGAATTTAATTAGATTCTTCTCTTGGAATAGGTCCGTCAATGCTTAGTTAGTGTTAATTTTTCCGATCCTGCTAATTACCTTTATTAATGTTTCTCTGCTTTATTTTCCCTCGTGTCTTTTACAACTTTGATTTGAAGGCTCATCTTGACCAGAACAATCTCTCTCTCCTCTCTGTCTCCTTCCCGGCGTCCCTCCATGCTTTGAGGGGCTGTTTGCATTTGGGCCTTTGAGGCTCCCAAACAAGGACTGGGATCAAAACAGGTCCAAGTTCCATCCAGAGGTCCTGCTGCGGACATTGCTCGTCTAGTCACTGAGCTCACAGCCCGGAGAGGTTTGTCCCAAGCCTGCACACGGTCTCCCTCCTGCTCTAGCCCACAGCTTTACGTGAGCGGGAGCTGCCTTCAGGAAGCTGCTGTTTTCAAACATTACTCCTACTTCTTACACAGAGTTCCCTGCAAGAGCGCTTTTAACCATCCCCCGGTAACGGAGCTTCTGGTCGCCTCTGTACTGGGTCCGACCTGAACCCACAGCCCAGGCCGTCTGCTCTGCTGGTCCTGAGTTCAACGAGACTGTAGCTTTCCTATTTTCCCTTCTTCATATTTTGCTTACCCTATCATATCTTTGAGGCAAAATCCACAAATTAAACTTAAAAAGTAAAGTCCACCAGAAGTTAATTAATTTGAGTTTAATCTTCACGTTAATGTTAAGATAAATTCCTATATTTTTACACTCAGACGAATAGCATCCAATTAATAAAAAATCTGGCCTAATAATATTTTGATACCGATTGAGTTCTGGCCTGTCACAGGGTACTATATTACAGATATGAGAAAAGACAACATGAATAGAATAAACCCTACATGTATTATAGTCTATTATGAATTGTTTTAGTATATGGCTGAGCTATTTCAGTAAAGGGATATTCGCATGTGTTGAGGACGAAGAGAATAAATCTCCTTTATTATTCATTATCTTCCGCAAACACAAATATTCCTTCACTTGACTGATATATTTTATTCTCTCACGGCAGTGTAAGGTCCTCAACGTCACAGGTTCTGTGATCAAAGTGTGGGCGGACACATCCCAATATTAACGATGTAAGTGGTGAACGGCTCACCTACCACAAAGCCACGCACGGTGAAGAGAAAGTGTGGAGATGGGAGAAGAGACACTTAGTTCATGAAACCGAAGCTGTGTCGTAGGATGCCACTCACCTCCTGTGGATTGAAGCGCAGAGTAAAGGAAATCCAGAAGCAAAGACCAAGCCTGGAGCAGAGTGTGATCACCCGGGGGTGGAACAGCAGGAAGAAAACAGGTGTGGATCCTCCCTTCCTGAGCCACCCTCCTGCTGTCACAGGCCTGCCTTCCTCTCAGGTCCGTGCCCCCATGACCTCAACATGCTTCTACTCCAGGGACAGGGCCTAAACGCCTCAGTCACGGAGTGAACGTGAGACCTGGACCTACGCATCAGATCTAGCTCCTCGGGATTTGTAATCTGGACCAGCACAGGATCCAGACGATGCCAGCCATTACCTGCACGCTCAGCTCGCCAGGGCTGATTTATTTTGCTTGGCACTAAAGCTCACAACGTGTATAAACTCAGCACAGCAGGAGCAGCTGCTGACTTACTTCAACAAATTAAGAGAGACTCTGAATGAAGAAGAGGAAGAGGCTGACACAGTCCCAACTTACAAGCCTGAGAAACAAGAAATCAACCGCCATTAAATAAAGTCAAGATTTTAGGGCATTGTTTGAGGGGCGGGGGCAGGAGCAGGTATGGGAAGTAAACATGAAGTGTCCAATTTTTGCACATGACTTAATTATTGACTATAAAGATGCTCAATTACCAGCTGTGTTTCAGAGGCAAAGATGCAGGTGGCAACGCCGGTGGGCACGCCAGCTGTCACTGGCAGGAAAGGAGAAGTGGAGCACGGGACCCAGGGCTGGAAGTCCGCCAGCCTCACATGTTATAGCACCGCTGAACTCTGGCTTCAACGTCAGTAAAGTCATGTAACTGTCCTGTGAGATTCCTAAGGTCACACGGAACATCGTGCATCCACCTCTGTGGGTGCTACATGCCCAGCCAAGGCTTGTAACTCATGGCTGAGACCTAACACAGACAGGAGGCACACTCACAGGGAAGCCCAGCTCTACAAAGAAAGGATACAGGTGTTCTACCAAGACACACGGGTTTATTTCAACTCAATTTTCTTAACTATCGTAGGAAACAACGACAACAGCGAAAGCAACAGCAACGTAAAAAAGCTGAGAAGAAAAGAGCCTGACTTTAATGACATTTTGTTCTGTCTCCAACTCTAAAAATTATCAGTTGCATTTCTATTTAGGTTCTGGAAAACGCACTAAAGGTCTCCACCGTCATTATCTCTTAAGATGCTAATGAGGCAATAAGGAGTGATTATCGTGTTATTTTGGGCC
Organism: Physeter macrocephalus; assembly: GCF_002837175.3. Lineage (NCBI taxonomy): Eukaryota > Metazoa > Chordata > Mammalia > Artiodactyla > Physeteridae > Physeter > Physeter macrocephalus. Next base: position 108,300,626 of record NC_041222.1, on the reverse strand, counting down.
AATTTGGACTCATCCTCTTTAGTTTTCCTGTGAAAAACTACTACAGAGAAACCCGAATTCTTCAATTACGACTAATGGTTTTATTTCTCAACTGCTCAAGCTCAGCACAGATACTCAGCAGGGCTGCATTATCACCGCTGTGATTTCATTTAGTTCAAAGCCATTGGCAGAGACGTTAGTCATAATGTCGTGGTATCATGACGTCATCATCGCAATAAACATGACCCCTGATTTATCAGCAGGAAATCAGCAGGGCCGAGCATTAATACACGACTTTGCAAAACTGAAAGGAATCCTTGACTAGAACTAATTTACCTGTGGGCATTTTTAAGGGTTTACATTTTTAAATGAATGCTCAAGGTAACATCATGTTTGGGAAAACAAAAAATGTATATTCGTGCCTTCAGACTGTAAGTCAAGAAGCTATACTTACCAAATAGCGTGTTATCAGGCATCATTACTGCTGCTGTTGTTGTTAAGTGTTTCCTGTGGACTAAGTACCATCCTCGCTACCCCAGACAGACTATCTAATCCTCACACGTCCTGTGAGGGAGGAGTCTTTGCTCATCTGAAGACAGTAAGTGAAAGCAAAATTGAGTGAAACACGTTCCCTGAAATACAGGGGAAGAATTACGCTGAGTCAGTGGATGCGAGGCAGGCAGGTCCGTGGTGAGTCTCCACACAAGGCACAGCCCCTCCAAGGATGCTTGAGGATATGCTAAGGCAGCACCCTTGCCTGCCTCTGCCCACCTACCAGAACTTACTGAAGGTGCTGCTATCCATAAACTGTCTCAACTCTCCATGTGAATTCGCTGGATGAAGGTTCGCCTCAATAAAATTACAACCAACCCTCTTCTTTCTTCTGATTATTGCACGTCAAATTCATCAGCCGTTTTATCACAATAAGTGTCTCAATGAATAATAAATTATTATGTGTGCCATAAACGCCTGACTTCAGAATTCCCTTCTGTCCACAGGAAATTACGCGTAACATGAGAAAACAAATAGTAATAGAGTAGCCACTACCTTCTCTCTGAAATGTCCTGTAACAAATAACTTGCAGAAAGAATCTGAATATTGGAACAAAAAGATTTCCAGATTCTGCAAACCCTCTGAATGCTCTCGAATTCTAGAAAGCTTAAATAAAAGTGTAGCCAACCTAGAAATAGGGGACAAAATTTTTAATTCTATGTGTATAAAATAATATTTATTCGTTTTCGTGTCCAAACAGTCATTCTCAAGCAAGATAATAAACTGAGAAATTTAGGGATAAAATTTGAATCCAAATACCCAAGGTTTCTTTATAAAAAAAAACAACAAAAAGAAACTGCTGAAAACCAAAGAAAGGAGGCATGGAAAGGAATAACTGATAAAAAAGCCGTCCCTGTATTTCTCAGCAGGAGATAATGAATGCCTTTTGCTTAATTGAAAGATGGAGATAAGGTTTGAAAGCACAGCTTGAGGGCGATGTAACCACCTAATTAAAAACAGAGCTGCCGCGTGGAGCATAACTCAGCAGTATGGTGACAATTCCCTTCCATCAGCTCAGCAAGACAAGCCATGTTCCGTGATTAAAACCGTAGCTCTCAAACGTGCACCCCCAATAGCAAACTTTTACTAAAGATAAAGCGTGGCCTCTGAGATCTGTATCTGTGAGAATTTCCATTAACTTAAACTAGCGGCGCTCTAGCCAGAAAAATGACTGCCACTTATATAACTGCGTATAAAGCAACGCTAAATGTACTTGAAAGGGCATAGATATTCTGAACTAATCAACAATGACGTCACTTTCAAAGTGAAATAAAAGTCATAGTGAAATAAAGTCTTTTTTGAATAAAAAGATAATTCATCTCCACGCAGTTTTAAAATCTTGAGACTCTTTTCATATCAGGCAATTATTTTGTCAACAAATACATTTGTACTTAAGTATATTTCGAGTAATGTATTAGTTCTCAAATTAACATCTATCATTGATAAAATATACTGTTTTCATAAATTAGTTTAAACTTGATAGGAACTTATTCAGGATCAGTTTAAAATAGAAGTAGACTATAGTGATTAGCGAACAAGAGAAAGTTGACTTTGTCCAATTCACACTTAGATCACCGCCAAAGAGAAGGAAAACACAACAGGGGTGAAGTCTTCAGGCAGAAAAATGCTATTTCTTCTACAGACTGTGACTGCACAGACCTGACATACGGGCACCTTTTTGGCTTGTTTTTGTTTTGCTTTATGGCTCTCATTATTTCTAGATAGTTATCACGACACCTAAGTGTGACCCCATATGTGGACTGAAGGGCAATGTCTGAAAGTGGGCAGGTTTCAGTGTCATGAGAGCAGAGGAAATAACATAAGAGATGATGAGAGATATACATGTATATCATCATATACATACATAAACATATAGATAGATACGTAGATAGATATAGAAATAGGTAGATACATACATAGATGATAGATATAGAGATAGGTAGATACATACATGATAGATAGATAGGATAGACAGATAAAGAGATATAGTGAGAGAGAGAGATAGATGATAGATAGATGGATAGATATAGATGATAGATGGATAGATGGATAGATAGATGATAGATAGATGATAGATAGATGATAGATGATAGATGATAGATGGATAGATGACAGATAGATGATAGATGGATAGATATAGATGATAGATGATAGATGGATAGACAGATGATAGATAGATAGATGATAGATGATAGATGGATAAATAGATAGATGGATAAATAGATAGATAGATAGATAGATAGATAGATAGATGGATAGATGGATGGATGGATAATCTCCTAGAGTATGAGACAAGTCCCAACAGGACCCCCTTCCTTCGCAGAAGGAAATTAAAGTGTCCCCGTTTAACAGGGAGGTGGACGGACCAAAGCCACTCGCTCTGCAGACCCGCCTCCTGCGGTGTATCTATCCTGCGGTGTCAGGCTGCTCTCTGGCCCTTCAGGGAACCTGGTCTGCAGCTTCCTTAGTCCTGGTAACTACTTCTCTGTCTCCTTTCCCGCCACAGTGCCTGCTGGCAGACTCCTCCCAGCTTCCCGGCTCTTGAGCCAGACCTGCGAAGTGCAGTCACATCTTCATCGCTGTCCCCAAGGCTAGAGGCCCTCTGTCTGAACGGGGACACAACGCCGGCCAAGTCCTGCCGACTCAGGTGCCTACCGCCAGGAGCTCTGCAAACACCGCCTTCCGCTGCAACCTCACATCGCTCGTGCGGGCCGCGCCGTGCAAACCCGTCTCTGCCGCTCCACCCCCGACCAGCCAGGACCTGGACTGAAGTCTTCACCACCGCACAGACACAATCATTAAAGATAAACATCCTATCTGGGCTTCGGCAACAAAACTCCCAACCATCTGATCCTGTTTTTCATCCTCACATCTTAAATGTGTTTTTTTTTAACACCTTTATTGGAGTATAACTGCTTTACCATGGTGTGTTAGTTTCTGCTGTACAACAAAGTCAATCAGTTATACATACACATATGTGCCCATCTCTCTTCCCTCTGGCGTCTCCCTCACATCTTAAATGTTGATGTAAGATGATTTAACGTTATCTTGCCAAAACACTGAAATTAGACCCCCCTACGGACGTGGTTACCCACGGACAGAACATGACCTTCCTAATAAGACACACCCTTGCCTGACCTACCTGAGGTGTGTTTGGTGCGCCTAGACGATATGTCAGTGTATTTCCCTGGACTTGGAATTCTGATGGCCTGGCCTCAGGTATCTTCATCTGCTTTTCTTCTCTAAGTTACGTGGGACACACCCAAGAGTCTGGGAGTTCCTGCTCCTTCAAGGCAATGTCTTCTTGACCTTGTTTCTTTCCTTCTGTCCCTGGTAACAGTCTTGTGCTGAGGCACAGTTCAACTGAAAATACCTTTCAGCTCTGCTCTAAACCAGGCACAGAAGAAAATACAAAAAATCACCTTAAAATATTTTTGCTGACAGTTATTTGGGATGATTCTGATTATTATTCCGTGGACTCTCCAATAAGAGACGTGTGATAAAGTGCTGTCCTTTGAGATACAGAACTTCTTGAATGGAAGGGTCTACTCATATCCTTCTTTAAACCTTCTCTGCCAACTACTGTCCTTTATGATGAAAATCTACAAGTAATGGTGAGCCAAGTTATAAAGTCACATATTGACGCCATTCTATATTCTAATGAAAATTGATACGGCTTTCTAGATTTCTATGGTCTTACACTGAAAACATCTGATGGAGCAGAGGGGTGGCTGCCCTGTTACCCGTTATGTCAACAACCAGCGCATTCCGAGAGACCCACGTTGATGCAATATTTTGCGATTTTAGTCTCAGAGGTCACCTGGAATGTTTATTTCTCCCTGGATGAGTTTGGGTCTAGTTCTCTATTTTATTCTTACTGCCTGAAAGGGCTTGACCATGATGAAGTGGTAACACAGGGTGAAAACGTAGGTTTCTAAATTATGCATTTTACAGACGACGCTGTTGGGCTGAGAATTTGGGACCATGGCCGCTTAGGGGGCCCCTCACTGAGGGACGAGTAAAGATACTGGCTGTGGTTCATTTAAATTACCCACATCCAAGATTTTACAGCAACACTGTCCAACCTCTTCAGGAGCTTTGTGCAGCGTGGCCGCCCAGGTTAGCTCACTGCCTTCGAGTTCTCGCTCCGAATTCACAAGCTTGAGCTCCCAGGACGCACCCAACACTCCAGTGATGGGCCAAACGGAGGAGAAACAAAGAAGCCACCATAGATGACGTGTCACCCGCAACAGCTAACATAACAGGAGGACGTGGCTTTGACCTCTGAGGACAACCTGGTTCATGCCAACTACTTAGTTTGACATAACTTTATTAAATTAAATATTTTCCTGAACCTCTCTCCAAATATAATTACATAAAGTGAATTTCTAGTTTTCAAGAAGGTCAAAGACTTTCCAAGTCTTTTTTTAACGTCTGTTTTTGTTTTGACGCTGCTGACAAGACCAGTACAGAAATATGCAGTAAAGCTTCAGGAAAAATGCAGTTATATATGATACCAACATACAGAATTTTCAGGAAAAAAGCCCAGGTACCTGGCAGGTTCCCAAAAGGACCAGCTTCACAGGCACATGTCCTGAGACCCCAGGGTCATAACAGGGCATTCCTGCAACAAAGCAGGAATGACAGCTTCTTACCCAAGGGCTGGGAGTCCCTCGGCCTGGTCTCAACCTCCACAAAACATTTTAGGATTGCTTACAACTCGGTTCTAGATACTATTTCTATACAGTTAGGATACTTAAGGATACGTAAGAGAGATTGACTAGAACTGGCTTAGCCAAAGACAGAAAAGTTACAGGAATCTCTTACAGCTCACGTCAGACATGGCTGGAGGTAGGGTCCAAACTGTAGGTTCAAGAAAGGGTCCCACCTGCTCCCCCTTGTCACGGGGCACACCTGTGTGTGGGGCTCCTGCCAAGGTGGCTCTGGTTCTCTCCAAAGTTACGTCACGTTAAACAGCTGCACCTGCAAAAGGACAGCTCCCCCTCCTTCTAACTGCCCTGCACATCCCAGGACCTCACTGGACTGGTTTGGGTCACGTTCTCATCCTTCAACTAGCTGCTGAGGAGAGCAGGGCGGGGAGCCCCTCCCGGGTCAGGTCTGGGTCAGGATCAGCGCACCCAGACCTGTGGTCTCAGAGGAGGAGTGAGGTATGCTTTTCCGGAAGAAACTCAGGTGCTGAGGCCAGAAAAATGGGTGCTGCTTAAGCCAAGAATATTCATCTAATACACACACACTCTATATAAAATGTTACATAATTTAAAATTAATGTATTACGAGTTATTATCAACATATACTATTTTTAACATTTACATCAAAGGAAGACATTAGTCTGTGTTTGTTCGTACATCAAGCTCTCACACTTATACAGTGGAATGTTTAGTAATTATAGGAACTGTTGAAACATCCTTTTGATACGACTGACTGTATTGGCTTCCCAGGGCTGCCCGAACAAACTACTGCAAACTGGGTGACTTAAAAAAAAACAGGAATTTATTCCCTCACGATTCTGGAGCTTGGAGGGCGAGATCCAGGCGTGGTCTCGTCCCGTGCTCAGAGGGGGGATACGTTCCAGGCTGCCGTCCCGGCCCCTGAGGTGGTGACAATCCCTGGTGCCTCCTGCTTGTCCAGCACGACTCCAGTCTCCACCTCCCCGTCACTCCCCTTCTCCTCCTGTGTCTGTCTCTTTTCTCCTCTTCTTATAAGGATACCAGCCATACTGGACTAGGGTTCATCCTAAACCAGTACGATCTCATCTTTAAAAGTCTGACACCTGCAAAGACCCTATTTTCAAATAAGGTCACACACAGAGGCATGGAGGTGGGGTGGTCAGGACTTTAACCTATCTTTTTGGGGGGGGACATCATTCAAACCAGAACCTGACCCTGACCTTATAAGAGACAACAGTACTTAAATAACTAGGAATCAAGCCTAATTAATATAAAAATGTTATCTCCAGGATTAACATTGAGCAGAATATATATAATTCATCTCTGTTTTCCTCCTTATGTTTTCAATTTTAAATGAGTAGGGGATAGGTTCCGACCTCCATTTACTCAGAAGGAGTGCTCAAAACATACACATCACAGAATGCCAAAAGTGGAAATCCGTATGTTCCTTAGTTCTTTTCCTGATAGGAATTCTTAGCACTTTAGAATCAAAGGTTTTATGCATTTTTTTTTTTTTTTTTGGCGGTACGCGGGCCTCTCACTGTCGCGGCCCCTCCCGTTGCGGAGCACAGGCTCCGGACGCGCAGGCTCAGCGGCCACGGCTCACGGGCCCAGCCGCTCCGCGGCACGTGGGATCCTCCCGGACCGGGGCGCGAACCCGCGTCCCCTGCATCGGCAGGCGGACGCGCAACCACTGCGCCACCAGGGAAGCCCCCACGCATATTTTAAGTGTGCTTGTGAAATCATTTTAAAAGCGTGTGAATTTTCTTAACATATAATGCGACGTCGTGTAAACAGTTAAGATGCCTTGATCCTAAATGATAGACAGCCTGATTTTCCCATCCCTCCTCTTCCCCTACCTCTTTATTAACTATTTCTTGGAAGCCTTCAGGGCTTAAGTTAAAGGTTAATCTGCAAACATTACTTTTGGCCTTGGGTTAATTAATTTTTCCTAGCTTGCAGAGCAAATAAGTAGTAGGGCTCAGACTCGAACCTCATCTTCTCTGATTCCCAAGCCCACAAAATTTTCCTGAAATCAGGCTGTCTCCTATCCTGCATTAAATGCCACTTTGAAATTTTAAACATGTTGTCATCTATCCTGCGTTAAAATTTATCTTAGTTTCCAAGTGTTCTGGCCTTACCTAGAAACACAACCGACTCCACTGCAGTATGGCAGTAGTGAGTTCGTCTTTACGATGACGGTTAAAAGTAGTAGCAGAGGAGTTTGGAGTACTGTACAGCGGGAGTCACAGGACTAGGCGATGTGACCTAAGTCTGAGATGTGTCGCTTAATATCAATGGTTAGCATCACGTCCCATTACTACAACTTCCGCCAAGCCCGGACCTTTCTTATTAAGTGGCCGTAAGGTCAGAAGCCCCGTTCTTCCAATCATACAAAATTTCCTTCGCCTCGAATTAGAATGTATATGAAAACTGTAAAATATTACAGACCTCATACTTGTTGTCTGATCATCAGCCAGCTATGTGTATGATGATAAAGCATCTTAAAATAAGTTTGATAAAGTTGCTAACTTTTCCCAACTATTATCCTAAAGTATCATTTTGCAAGCTTCTCTTTAAAATTAAATTCACCCTTCCAGTGAGAAATCACTGCTCTTTTAAAAATAACACGGGTGATTACTGACAGAAGAAAGTGTTACAATGTATCAACATTTATATTCAAAGACTCATGCATTAACCTGTCATTCACAGGACTTAGAGAGAGAACACAAGAAAGAAAACTTCGGCGCTGAAGGGAGGCTCAGAGACCATTCCTGGCAAACTCATCATTTTGGAAATCAGAAGCCAAATGAGTCTGATTAAGTGATTTGCACAAAGTTAAGTGAGGGGAAATAACTCAGTCCTTTTCCCAGTGGCAACAGCGCTTCCTTATGAGCTGTAACTTGAGTTTGGAGGGAATGACCAGGGACCAGCCAGGCCTGGCACAGGAGCTGGCCCAGGTCCTGAATCAGAGAAGCCTCAGAATCCAACACGATAGATGTGAATTTTGATCTTATTCCAAACAGCTGTATCATCACAGGTGAACTATTCTCATTCATTGGGCATCAACTTTCTTTCTTTGTAATTGGAACAATGAGAAGAACAAAAATGAGGGCAAAATAAAATACAAAAATATGGAAACGGTACAGATGAACTTATTTACAAAACAGAAATAGAGCCACAGATGTAGAGAACAAAGTTATGGTTACTAAGGGGATAAGAGGTGAGACGGATAAATCGAGAGATTGGGATTGACATATACACACTAGTATATATAAAACAGATAACTAATAAGGACCTACTGTAGAGCACAGGGAACTCTACTCAATACTCTGTAATGGCCTATATGGGAAAATAATCTAAGAAAGAGCGGAGATATGTTTATGTATAACTGATAGACTTTGCTGTACAGCAGAAACTAACACAACATTGTAAATCAACTATACTCCAATAAAAATTAATGAAAAAATGGGAGTTGGTGTGAGAACTGAGTGAGATAATGGCTAAATACTCCTGGTGTATGAGGTGTTCCTCTCATGAAAATTATGCTTTAAAAAAATGAGCTACATAAATAGGCAGGTTATTTTGCTACTAAGCCATTACTATTAAACCACTAATGAATTAACAGAGGCTACAGGATATCTTGGAAAAATCACAGGATTAGTATTTCAGGATTCTAAGGTCAATTGCTTTTATCACTATTTGTGTAATCTGAGCAAATCAAAAAGGAAATTATACCCAGTTTCTTCATGTGTTAGAATTAGCAACAGTCTTACACCCCTTACAAATTTTGAAAGGATTTTTCTGTGTGTGAGGGTCAAATGAAACGTGTGAAAATGCTAGGAAAATTGTCTAAAAAGAAGCCAAATTACTGTCAATAAAGAAAAGGGAACATGTAAATTATAAGTTCAATACAAATAACATGACTTCCCCAATAATGAGTCCTGGGTTGAACTGACAAATTCATCTGCTTGTATTTGAACAAGACAAAAACATCCTCAAGATTCCTTCCTTCCACTCAGTAGACTTTTATTCATTCCTTTAATTAGATATGTCGAACGTAGTAATAAATATCCCCAAATATTACTGCTTACAGAACGCTGCATTAAAAGAACAAAACAAGGAATAGAACAGTACGTTATGTAACTATCTTTAACTTAAGCAGGAACAGGTCTGGGACAGACGAGTGTGTTGGTTCTTGTGACGGGTAGAAAGTCCAGGGCCCCAGGTACAGGGCTGATGACGCGGAGGGTGGAGGTGGGGCTCACCCACTTGTATATAAAACACTCCCAGGGTGGGTCTGACAAGTGGTCTGATTACAATAGCCCTGATCACCAATATATCTCATTAATACGTGGGAAGAAAAGTGCTGCATAATTAAGGGCATTTTATACTGAAAATACCCTCCATAAAGTAAAATAATAAATACTTCTTGTGGTTGAAAAGACTTGCACTATCATATCTTCAAAAATAATTAAGTGGTTCTGAATATATACACAGAATTTCAAGATAAAATGGAAATTCTAGTTGACCGAGTTTAGTCCCAGATGCTTTATAAGGGTTACAGGCTGAAACAGCTAAGGGGCAAGTGAGTTATGCAAACAAGAGCCCCGAGGATGTGGAGAAAAAGCAACTCCCATTACTGCTGGTAGAAATGCAAAACTGCAGCCACTCTGGAGGACAGTTGGTGGTTTCTTACAAAAACAAACATACTATTATCCTATGATCTAGCAATCGCAGTCCTTGGTATTAACCCAACTGAGTTGAAAATTTACATCCACACAAAAACCTGCGCACAGATGTCTATAGCGACTTTATTCATAATGGACAAAATGTGGGCACAAACAAGGTGTCCTTCAGTAGGTGATGGATAAATAAACTGCGGTCCATCCAGACAATGGGATATTATTCAGTGCTAAAAAAAAAATGGGCTATCACACCATGAAAAAACATGGAAGAATCTTAAACGCATATCATGAAGTGAAGGAAGCCAGTCTGAAAAGGCTACACACTGTGATTCCAACTCTATGACATTCTGGAAAAAGTAAAACTATGGAGACAGTAAAGAGATCAGTGGTTGCAGGGGATGCGGGAAGGGAAGGATGAACAGGCAGAGCACAGAGGGCTTTTAGGGCAGTGAATATACTCTGTATGATGCTATAACGGTGGATACCTGTCATTACACAGTTGCCCAAACCCACAGAAGGTACAACGGCTAAAGTGAGTCGTAATGTAAACTATGGACGCTGGGTGATGTGATGTATCTATGCAGGTTCATCAAGTGTAACAAAGGTACTGTCTGATGGGGATGTTGATGGCGGGGAGACCGTGCCTGTGTGCGGGGGGGCAGGGGGCTTGTGCTAAATCTCTGGACCTTCTGTTCAACTTTGCTGTGAACTTAAAATTGCTCTGAAAAATAAAGTCTGTTTTTAAAAAATGTAATAAACCGTGCTTAAAAGAGTATCTTTCTGTTCAGACCTTTTCACCTCTTTAAACGGTAACAGAAATAAATTTCCAGGCTTTACAGGTGAAACACTGATAAATCTTTTTAATACCATGACCACAATCAAGAAGGTATGTTTTTTGATCAGATTATTTAAAATTTAAAAAGGAAAAGTAATTATTAAAGGGGGGGGCATTTCAATGTTACTCTTTTAAAAAGACTATATTTTATGCTGTAGAAAATTGTTTTAATAACTGAATCCAGGGTATATACTCCTTTTTACTACTCCATAAATGGTACTGATAAGCCTAATTGATTTCATCTTATTAATTACAAATTGTAACGTATGCTGCTTAATAAGAAACACTGCTCTACCCAGTATCATTACTCTAAACTTGTCAAGGAAGAAAATTTTTCACAAAATCTCTCAAAATAATTATTGTTCAAGGGTATGAAGCCCAAGAATCTCTATGACGACTCTAGCTATTAAAAAATACCATAGAACGGACAAATACTTCATGTCAGGGCAACAATACTGTTTTCAAATAAATAAAAGTAGTAAAAGTTTACTAATTTTTTTCAAAAGAAATATGAGAGAGAGAGAAGGAAAAATACTAAACATCTTATATTACTGTGTGTATAGGTTTTACACGTTTTTCATTCAGTTTCACAACTTTTTGAATTAGAATTTGTTCCTAATTTTTTTTTTTAATCAGAGGAAGACACCTGTAGAATGGTTGTGTCTGGCACGAGGTAAGTAGCCAGCATTCCTCAGCTGTGACTCTAACTCACGTCTCAACGGCCCAAGCAAACATTCCTCACAACTGGCCATTTATCTCAGCACCTCAGGAGCGCCTGGGCAGAGTCACCAAGAAGCATGCTGAGGAAAGAGGAAAATATAAAGTCTGGGGCGAAGAAGCAAAATTAGCGATCTATAAAAAAATTATATTAAATAATTTGTGAAATGTCAGAACTAGAAGAAAACGTGACCATGACATTCCAGGGTCTCTGTGATGAGCAGCCAAGGATTCTCATCTAAAATATTCATTATGGGGCTTCCCTGGCGGCGCAGTGGTTAGGAATCCGCCTGCCGATGCAGGGGACGCGGGTTCGAGCCCTGGTCCGGGAGGATCCCACGTGCCGCGGAGCAACTAAGCCCATGCATCACAGCTACTGAGCCTGCACTCTAGAGCCCAAGAGCCACAACTACTGAGCCCACGTGCCACAACTACTGAGACCGTGAGCCACAACTACTGAGCCTGCGCTCTAGAGCCCGCGAGACACAACTACTGAGCCTGTGCTCTAGAGCCCATGAGCCACAACTACTGAGCCTGCGCTCTAGAGACCGTGAGCCACAACTACTAAGCCTGTGCTCTAGAGACCCCAATCCACAACTACTGAGCCCATGTGCCACAACTACTGAAGCCCGCACACCTAGAGCCTGTGCTCCACAACAAGAGAAGGCACCACGATGAGAAGCCCGTGCACCACAAGGAAGAGTAGCCCCTGCTCGCCGCAACTAGAGAAAGCCTGCGCGCAGCAACGAAGACCCAACGCAGCCAAAAATAAATAAAATAAAAATAAATTTATAAAAAAGATAATAAAATAAGATATTCATTAATTTAAAAAGTGATTCATTAAACAAAAACTCCTAAAAAGAGTATCATATTGGTTAGTTTCTAACATTCCAGTAATTTTCATGTAGAAGAATGAATTTATTCGCTCTTGATCACGAATATAGGACCCCAAATTGGACATAAGGAAAAAAAAATGTTTGTTTCACTTAAGAAGCTGCCTTCACATAGTAAATGCCTGCTTGGCACATCTGAGCAGCAAGTCTGAGTCCAGGCTGGACCCCAGGCTCCCTGAGATGCAGGCATTCCTCAGCTGTGTTAGTGACGGGGTACAGGCACCTCTGAGTTTCAGGGCCAACACTTCAATAACCTAAGAACACATGTACTTTTTGTCTTCATTTCGGCCGCGCCACACGACATGTGGGATCTGAGATCCCCGACCGACCAGGAATTGAACCCAGGCGCCTGGCAGTGAAAGCGCGGAATCCTAACCACTGGACCGCCAGGGAATTCCCAAGAATTCCCAACACATGTACTTCTTTCCTCCAGTGCTTGTAAGGAAGTGATGTGAGAATCGTGGTCAAGAGACTCCAAGGAAAAGTACTTCCCCGAAAGTATTCCACAAAGGCTTTCTTATGTCATTAAAACATTTTCTTGCCTTGCAGATATGCTGTAATTGTTCCCAAGAAATGGAAATACACCCACTGCAAAAATCCTTGCACTTGTTGGATAATAATTACATAAGTGAGCTTAAAAATCTATATTCCTCTACTCCAAAATTAGAACACAAGTTACAAACACCTCCTTTCCTTGGTAGTGGAGCAATTCTAAACAGGGTACCATGTATACTGGATGATCGCTAGCTATCGCTATGTCATCCTGATAGGGACAGAGCAAAGGGACAAAGTAGGTGATTAAATAGGTAAGCCCACTAGGGGATCGTAAGTAGAGAAAAAAGTAGCCCCTGCTCGCCGCAACTAGAGAAAGCCTGCGCGCAGCAACGAAGACCCAACGCAGCCAAAAATAAATAAAATAAAAATAAATTTATAAAAAAGATAATAAAATAAGATATTCATTAATTTAAAAAGTGATTCATTAAACAAAAACTCCTAAAAAGAGTATCATATTGGTTAGTTTCTAACATTCCAGTAATTTTCATGTAGAAGAATGAATTTATTCGCTCTTGATCACGAATATAGGACCCCAAATTGGACATAAGGAAAAAAAAATGTTTGTTTCACTTAAGAAGCTGCCTTCACATAGTAAATGCCTGCTTGGCACATCTGAGCAGCAAGTCTGAGTCCAGGCTGGACCCCAGGCTCCCTGAGATGCAGGCATTCCTCAGCTGTGTTAGTGACGGGGTACAGGCACCTCTGAGTTTCAGGGCCAACACTTCAATAACCTAAGAACACATGTACTTTTTGTCTTCATTTCGGCCGCGCCACACGACATGTGGGATCTGAGATCCCCGACCGACCAGGAATTGAACCCAGGCGCCTGGCAGTGAAAGCGCGGAATCCTAACCACTGGACCGCCAGGGAATTCCCAAGAATTCCCAACACATGTACTTCTTTCCTCCAGTGCTTGTAAGGAAGTGATGTGAGAATCGTGGTCAAGAGACTCCAAGGAAAAGTACTTCCCCGAAAGTATTCCACAAAGGCTTTCTTATGTCATTAAAACATTTTCTTGCCTTGCAGATATGCTGTAATTGTTCCCAAGAAATGGAAATACACCCACTGCAAAAATCCTTGCACTTGTTGGATAATAATTACATAAGTGAGCTTAAAAATCTATATTCCTCTACTCCAAAATTAGAACACAAGTTACAAACACCTCCTTTCCTTGGTAGTGGAGCAATTCTAAACAGGGTACCATGTATACTGGATGATCGCTAGCTATCGCTATGTCATCCTGATAGGGACAGAGCAAAGGGACAAAGTAGGTGATTAAATAGGTAAGCCCACTAGGGGATCGTAAGTAGAGAAAAAAGTATGGGAGACCCTGTGAGTTAATGATCACCCAAGAAAGCAGGCTTGCTTAACAACAAAACCAAGCAACAGAAGCATGAGACATGCCCCCAGACAATAAAACCATGGTGGACTGAAACCCACATCCTGCCCAGTGAGCTCAGTAAGTTAGTATTTCCTAGGACACGCTCCTCTGTGCACCTTAAAAACAAAAATATAAGGAAAAGGTGGCATTATACTGAAACCTGAGATGATTTACCATTTTTTAGCATATGTTACCACCCTTCTCCTAATTGAAACAGTTTCGTGACAGTCCCGGCTTGACCATGTAGGGACAAGAAAACTCCCCCACCTGGTGTGGAGGAGGAGCTGATGATGGAAGCTTGATGTCTATTCAAGAATGAGGAAGAAGGTGGTCTTATGTCTATTCAAGAATGAGGAAGAAGGTGGTCTTCTCTCCCTCCCCGCTTTTCCTCTGATGATAAATATGTAGCCACTAAATTCTAGGGGCAGCGCTGGACTGCTTGCCGGCATTTCTCACAAGCGTCCTACACTAATAAATCACTTCTTACCTATCACTCTGCCTCTGGCTGAATTCTTTCTGTGCCCAGACATAAAGAACCTAAGCTCCTCGGACCACCCCCCTCCAACCCCTGCCCACACATCCTGCGGTTTCAATCCCTACCATGTCTCTTCGTAAAAAATACATCTGAGTTGAGAAACAGAACACATGCATACAAGACTAGAAAGAGAAAAGGACTCAAACCCACTACCAGGAGACTTCAGACCCAACTATGCCTACTAGCTTTGTTACCTTTACCAACTTCTCTCAACTTGTTTCCTTTGTAAAGAATGTATCTACTTTTTAAGGCTGACACATAGGCAGTGCTTGTTCACTGGAAACTATGCTTCTGTCTTTGGGGGTTTCTTGATTCCCACAATCCATTCTCAAACTCCTTTGCACCTGCTTCTGGCATCAGCTCTGAAAAGGCGAAGAGGTTATTTAAAATTCCCTGACATTTTTTATTGCCTTCAAAAGAATAGCTGTTTTGACCATAAACTTCTCAGTACTGCAGAACAGAATGAGGAAATGAGAGGAATTATTTTGATGTCACTGCTTGTACCCTGAGATTCTCAACCGTATCTGCATAAAATAATAAACTGTAGAACTTAAAGCAGAAATATATACATATCCATCAGGAGGGATATTGTTTTTAAAAAAACAAAATAACAAATATTGGTGAAGATGTGGAGAAATTGGAACTCTTCTGCATTGCTGGTGGGAATATAAAATGATACAGCTGCTCTGGAGAAGAGTATGATGGTTCTTCAAATAATTACCCATGGAATTACTACAAGATCCAGCAATTCCAATACTGGGTATATACTCAAAGGAATTGAAAGCAGACATTCAAACAGATATTTGTATGCTAATGTTCATAGCTGCATTTTCACAATAACCCGAGTGGGGAAGTAACCCAAGTGTCCATGAATGGATCAACGGATTAACAAACTGTGGCACATACATAATACAATAGAACGTTATTCAGCCTGAAAAAGGAAAGGAATTCTGACACGTGCTACAACGTGGGTGAATCTTGAGGACTTGAAGCTAAGTGAAACGTCAGTCACAAAAGGACAGACCCTGCATGATTCCGCTTACACGAGGGCCTTAGAGGAGTCAAATAATAGAGATAGAAAGTAGATGGCTGGGGACCAAGGGCTGGGGGCGTGGGATGGGGAGTGACTGTGTAATGGGGTCAAAGTTTCAGTCTGGGAAGATGAAAACATTCTGGAGATGGACGGCGGTGATGATTACACAGCTGTGTGAATTTAATAACAGTGAACTATACACTTAAAAATGTGTAAAACAGATTTTATCTTATGTATATTTTATCACAGTTTTTAAAATTAAAACACACACACAAACACACAGGAAGTGCCCCAAATCTGTCCCAGAGAAATTAAATCAAACATTCAGGGAACGAGCCCAGGCAGCTGCGTTTAAACTGGGCGCTTAGTAGTTCTCATGTGAGGTAGGACTGAAAACCACTCCTTTATCCGGGGGAGGATCCTGCTTAAGTATCACTTCCTGCATATCTCTCATGTTTTTCAACCTTCACAATACTTATTACTAGGTTAGATTAACAAGGTTTGCGATAAAGATGTTACTTCTTATGTATCAGAATAGAATACCTTTGAAGTGAATTTGATCAGTCCCTCGCTCTAAAAATCTGATTCACAATTTACTAACACCTAAGGTCACTGAAAAGAAATAAATATAATTCCCTTCTTGCCACCTATGCAGGCTACTGTCATACGAACCAAATGCAGTACCATTAATCTTCATTGTATCTTATAAGTTAAAAACACAGACCAGATCTTTATTATTCTATGGAGAAAAAAGGCACTATCTGACATAGAATGAAACAATCTAAGATTCTTGCTTCCTATATTTTATAGATTTGGTAAAAAACAAAATAAATACTATTCTTGTATAAAGAAATCAAAATTGGATGGGGAGAGGAAATACTTTTCTCACTTAAAAGTCCTGTGTTGGGCTTCCCTGGTGGCGCAGTGGTTGAGAGTCCGCCTGCCGATGCAGGGGACACGGGTTCGTGCCCCGGTCCGGGAAGATCCCACGTGCCGCGGAGCGGCTGGGCCCGTGAGCCGTGGCCACTGAGCCTGCGCGTCCGGAGCCTGCGCTCCGCAACGGGAGAGGCCACAGCAGTGAGAGGCCCGCGTACCGCAAACTGTGCTCCGCGACGGGAGAGGCCACAGCGGTGAGAGGCCCGCGTACCGCAAAAAAAAAAAAAAAAAAAAAAAAAAAAAAAGTCCTGTGTAGTTGTATGCTCTGACATAGGGTAAATGAAGATGCCCTGTTGGTTTCTACGTTGGACACAGGTTTTTTTGCAGGTTTTCCAGAGGGTTCTATAAGCCAAGGTTGCCAACGTGTATGATGTAACTAACGTATGATGTAAGAGGCATGGTTTTTAGCCCTTGAAAATCCTAACAAGTACTCCGTCCACAGTGATAAAAAAATCTGAAATCAATTCTTGTGTGTTGATCAAATAAAGGTTCAGATCAAATAATGGTTCCGAATTTACATTTTTAAGTGACTGGAAGCATTTTAAAATATTGTAATCATATAATCAACTTTGCATATTGTCCCCACTGAATTTCAATTCTGGGAACACCAATTTTTCTACTAGAAAAGTGCCCAAATACCCCAGCCCGTGAACTAAATAGCATCAGGGACCAGTAAGCCTCTGCTGGGAAGCAGGGCAGCCCGGCCTGTGGTCCAGACCACCAACCAACATCTTCTCAGAACATGAAAAAATTATCCTCGTGGAACAAGTGAAAGTTAAAGGCATCTGGGAGAGAGACAATTCCTACATGTGTCACCACACACATGCACCTTCAAGAATATGGGGGTGCATTTTAAGAAGGGAAAGATGAGTTTGGGGGTGTGCTTTCCCAAACAGAAGTCGTCTTCAATTTCAGAAATAATTACGGCCATAATTCTCAACAGCTCTGTTCACTGAGGGGGAAAAAGCTCCAGATTAAGCCTCCACAGCTTTCCCTTTGCAGCCAGAGGCGGGTTGCAGAGGATGCCTCAAGCATTATGTGAGATGCTTTGCAAATGAGTAGGAGAAAGTAGGGGAATCGGGTAAGTTCTGAGACCTGCTCCTGGGAAGGCAGAGGCAGTGGATAAGTGTACAACTAAGTCTTCTTCTCAGCTCTCCACTGCCGGGCAAGGATGGCTCATGCAGACACAGAGCCAGCTGCCCACGCTTATCTCTCGCAGCTAGATTTTGAGCGGCTGGCATTTAGGAATGGTGTCCTAGCACATCACCTCTTCAGGAACGTTTGTTGAATTTAAATACAACTTAACCAGCCAGTAGGAGTCAAGCTGCCCTTCCCACAGAGGGCCAGGCTGGGAAACAGAGCACAGAGCGAAACTGCGGTGACACACAGGTGCTGATGGAAGCACAGCTACACTCCTGCCCTAATTCCACATCCCTGGAAATCTGCACCAGCAGGGGAAACACATCAATAACAGGGAACTGATCTGCCTGAGATCTCCGGATCTATAAAATTCAGCTTCTTTACGTAATTCACCACACAGTAAGGACCAAGTGCTGGACTCTCAGCTGGTTTGGAAGGTAAAACTGGGGAAAAATAGAAAACACATTTAGCCTGAAATCTCTTTCATCTCGGGGGTCGTAGATATCAAATGCTGGAGAAAAAAACTTTTGGATAAAAGGTGATCCTTAGAGACACAGCACTTCGAGACAAGTAGATTCTCTAAACAACTCTCAAGAACAAAGGCTAAAAATTTCAGCAACTTAGCTATTACCCAAATTAACCCCCAACCAAAAACAAGGCAAGAAGAATGTAGTGAGAAGGAAAAAAGTGACTATATTTTAAATCTACAGCATATTTATCCGAAGCATTTATTCAATTGTTTTAAATCCTGATCAGGCTGCACCTCTAGGTTCATTCCTGAACTACCCCTTCAGTTTCTCACGGCAAACACATAATTTTTATGCCACGTTCAAGAAGGTGCACGTCCTAGTTAAAACTATTTTTTCAGGCAATTTATGTTGTGTCAACTAATGAACAGCAGTAATGGCACAGAAAATTCTAGGTAGAGAAATCAAACGCAATTTATTTATGGCATCAGTATACTTTCTTTTACTTCAAAGCAAGTTCACCATCACCAAAATAGATTTACTTTAATTCATTTAAAACCATTATATTTTTTCCACAACTCTTACTATTTTAGTGGTTTAAAATAAGCGGGAATGTTCTGATTAATTTAAAAAAGAAACTCACATGAAACGGAAAATGTCACAGCAAAACCAGAAGGCAAATAAGCTATATGTGAACAATCAGTTGATTTTTACCTAGAGGCAAGTTTGCAGGTGCCAACATGTGTGTTTGTTGAGTGTGTAACTATGTATCCATGTTGTGCATGTATGTGTGGGTACATCTATGGATATACATAAAGAGGAGTTTTGCGCTCAGAAATTATGCCATTAATATTATGGAATATTAAGTAACATTTAAATTAGTAGTATTTTTGCATATTTTGTGGAACATAATAGAAATGGAAGTAAAATATAATTTTAAATGAATATGGTAAAAATTGTACAAACATTATCAGAAAAATGTTATATGCTAACGTAAATTTTTCTTTGCCCTTTTTAGAAATATGCAAGACCCCCAGTAAAGATACTGGGGAAAATCAATTTATATTGATATGATACTAATGTCCATAAGCCAATCAAAAATGTGATATATCAAAATTTAAAACACTCATAAAAAGTATTCTGAATTATGTTCAACAGCTCAATCATTTTGAAAATGATCCTTAATGGAAAATTCCTTCATCAGAAAGAACAAGAAGCATTAGAAATTAACATATTTCAAGGGTCTATTCTATCCAAATGATGACACTATCTATCTTATTCAAAGCCAGATGAGAACAGGATGATTTTTCTCACTCCTCACTATGGTCTACAAATGCGTTGGTGAATTTGACTCCACACAAAAAAACAAAATAGAAAAAAATACATGCAGCTCAAACTAATTTTCCCCTTCTTTCTTTTTTTTTGAATACAAAACTTTCCCATGTATGTTTATCAACTATATGTTCAATCAATCAAAACCCGATAGCGTAAAAAATATCATTTTAAATACAGAAACAAAGCTAACAGCAATATTTCTAAGCTCAGTCAAGTAAATACTTATTCTTAAAGCACAACCTTCAAAGTTTCATTCGTAGGCCATTATTTCATCTTAGTGCTACCATACGAGTGACAGTACCTCCTAGCAATCAGGAAATGGGGTGCAGGGGTCACACTGCCTGGACCCAAGGCCAGGCTCTGCCACTTTGTAGGAATATGACCTTGGCAGCACCTTCAACGCCTCAGGCCTCAGCTTCCCCATCCACCCGGCAGGGTGACCGTGAAGATTAATGAACTAATGTAGCTCACATACTGAATACTTAGAACAGTGACTGCATACAGGACACTTTACAAACATTAGCTATCATCATGCTTGGCTACTCTCTGCTTGATAAATATGGTATTTTGACAAGTTATTAGGTTAAAAACTTCTTCAGATAGTAAAGTACATCAGTCTTACCAGTACCTCAGGATTTGGAAGCCTCTCTATAACGATCTCTCTCTCTTTTTTTTTTTTTTTTTTTTTGCGGTACGCGGGCCTCTCACTGCCGTGGCCTCTCCCGTTGCGGAGCACAGGCTCCGGACGCGCAGGCTCAGCGGCCACGGCTCACGGGCCCAGCCGCTCCGCGGCACGTGGGATCCTCCCGGACCGGGGCACGATCCCGCGTCCCCTGCATCGGTAGGCGGACTCCCAACCACTGCGCCACCAGGGAAGCCCTCTTTTTCTTTGTAAACAAGAGATAAATTGCAGTGCAACACATATTCACACTCACAAAGGAGAAAAACAAAGCATCTTATTTGCAATTGGCTACATCAAGTATGGCAAATTTAAGGGTTAACATCCGTTTCACAGATAACTGCAATTTTTCAAGGTTCATGATTCCACAATAAAAATTCATTTCCCAAGAAAGCATGCACATATATCTCAGTCTGCATTTCACTGCAGGCACACCTCAGAGATTGTGGGTTCGGTTGCAGACAAACACAAGAAAGCAAATATTGCAATAAAGTGAGTCACATGAATTTTTTAATATAAAATTAAAAAGAAAAATATATATTTTATATATAAGATATTTAAAATATATAAAAGTTATGTTTACACCATACTGTAGCCTATTAATTGTGCATTACGTCTAAAAAAAACAATGCACGTACCCTAATTAAAAATACTTTTTTGCTACAAAATGCTAACCATCCTATGAGCCTTCAGTGAGTTATGATCTTCCTGCTGGCGGAGGGTCTTGCCTGGATGTTGGTGGCTGCTGACTGATCAGGGTGATGGTTGCAGAAGGCTGGGGTGACTGCAGCAGTTTTTAAAAATAAGACAACAAGGAAGTTTGCCGGATCAATTGACTCTTCCCTTCGTGAATGACTTCTCAGTAGCATGAATGCTGTTTGATAGCATTTTACCCACAGGAGAACGTCTCTCAAAATTGGAGGCAGTCTTCTCAAACCCTGCTGCTGCGTTATCAACTAAGTTGATGTCACGTTCTAATCCTCTGCTGTCATTTCAACAGTCTTCACAGCAGCCTCGGCCGGAGGAGATTCCATCTCAAGAAACCACTTTCCTTGCTCTCCCATAAGAAGCGGCTCCTCATCCATTACAGTTTGATCCTGAGACTGTAGCAGTTTAGGCACATCCTCAGGCTCCACTCCTAACTCTCGTTCTCCTGCTGTTTCCGGCACATCTGCAGTTCCTGCCTCCGCTGAAATCTTGAACCCCTCCGAGTCATCCACGAGGGTTAGAATCAGTTCTTCCAAACTCCTGTCAAGGTTGGTATTTTAAGCTCTTCCCGCGAATCATAATGTTCCTCTTTGATCCATGGTCTGCAGAATAGAGGCTGTGTCAGCATAGCAGATATGAAAACGACATTAATCTCACTGTACGTCTCCATCAGAGCTTTGGGTGACCAGATGCCTTGTCAACGAGCAGTAACATTTTGAAAGGATTCTTTTTTTTTTTTTTTTTTGAGCAGTAGGTCTCAACAGTGGGCTTATAATATTCAGTAAAGCATACTGTAAACAGATGTGTTGTCATCTGGGCTTTGTTGTGCCATTTATAGAGCACAGGCAGAGTATAGTTAGCATAATTCTCAATTATGGGATTTTCAGAATGGTAAATGAACATTGGCTTCAACTTAAACTCACCAGCTGCATTAGCCCCTAACAAGAGGCTCAGCCTGTCCGTTGAAGCTTAGAAGCCAGGCATTGACTTCTCGTCTCTAGCTACGAAAGTCCTAGATGGCATCCTCTTATAACAGAAGCCTGTTTCGTCTACACTGAAAATCTGTTGTTTAGTGTGGCCACCTTCATTAATTATCTTAGCTAGATCTTCGGGATAACTTGCTAAAGCTTCTACATCACCCCCTCGCTGCTTCACTTTGCAATTTTATGTTATGGAGACAGACAGCTTCTCTCCTTCAACATCATGAACCAACCTCTGCTAGCTTGAAACCCTTCTTCTGCAGCTTCCTTACCTCTTTCAGCCTTTACAGAATTGAAGAGAGTGGGGCCCGGCTCTGGATGAGGCTTTGGTTTAGGAAATGTTGTGGCTGGTTTGATCTTCTATTCAGCCACTAGAATTTTCTCCATGTCAGCAAGAAGGCTGTTTCGCTTTCTTAGCATTCATGTGTTCACTGGAGCACCACTTTTAATTTCCTTCAAGAACTTTTCCTTTGCTTTCAGAACTTGGCTCACTGTTTTTGGCCTATCTCAGCTTGCTTTTTTCTTTTTTTTTTTTAATCTCTATTGAACTGTAGTTTATTCACAATGTTGTGTTAGTTTCAGGTGTACAGAAAAGTGACTCAGCCATATATGTATGGCTGAATATATATATATGTGTATATATATTATATATATATATTCTTTTCTAGATTCTTTTCCATTATAGGTTATCACAAGACACTGAGTATGGTTCCCTGTGCTATACAGCAGGTCCTGGTTGGTTATCTGTGTATATGTTAATCCCAAACTCCGAATTTATCCCTTCCCCCAACCCTTTTCCCTTTGGTAACCATAAGTTTATTTTCTAAGTCTGTGAGTCTATATCTGTTTTGTAAATAAGTTCATTTGTATCTTATTTTAGATTCCACATATAAGTGATATCATACGATCTATTTGTCTTTCTCTGTCTGACTTACTTCACTTAGTATGATCATCTCTAGGTCCATCCATGTTGCTGCAAATGGCATTATTTCATTCCTTTTTATGGCTGAGTAGTATTCCGTTGTATGTGTGCACCACATCTTCTTTACCCATTCCTCTGTCGATGGGCATTTATGCTGCCTCCATGTCTTGGCTCTCGTAAATAGTGCTGCAATGAACTCTGGGGTGCATGTATCTTTTTGAATTATGGTTTTCTCAGGATATATGTCCAGGAGTGGGATTGCTGGGTCATATGGTAGCTCTATTTTTAGATGTTTGAGGACCCTCCATAGGGTTCTCCATAGTGGCTGCACCAATTTACAGTCCCACCAATGACATACCTTCCTCACTGGGCTTCATCATTTCTAGCTTTTGATTTAAACTGAGAGACTTGTGACTCTTCTTTTCACTGGAACACTTAGAGGCCAGTGTAGGTTATTAATTGGCCTAGTTTCAGTATTGCTGTGCCTCAGGGAATACGGAGGCCCGAGGAGAGGGAGAGAGGCGGAGGGAAGGTTGGTCCGTGGAGCAGGCAAAACACACAACGTTTATTACACTTATTGTCTTATTTGGGTGGAGTTCCTGACGCCTCAAAACAATTACAATAGTAACACCAAAGATCCCTGATCACAGATCACCATAATAAATACAACAATAATGAAAAAGTTCGAAATAAGGTGAGAATGACCAAAATGTGACACAAGACAGGAAGTGAGCAAATGTTGTTGGAAAACTGGCACCAACAGACTTGCTGAATGCAGGGTTGCCACAAACCTTCAATCTGTAAACACAATATCTGCAAAGTGTAATGATGTGAAGCGTATTTGCCTGTGTTTTTTTCACTGCCTGTCTTTTAGTGCCTTTCGCTTGACTTACAGTAACCAAATCCAAATCATTTTTATGTAAATCCCACAAATTAACACACTGGATAATAACAGTGAAATCACGTGAAGTAAGGAACGAAGAAAGTAATGTTACAGGAGGGGCAAGATGTGAATGGCTGTTTCTGACTGAAGGTTAATGTCTATGTTGACCACAATGCTCGTCTATCCCAGCTGGTCCCTCAGCTGGCTGAGGTAGCGTTCATCCCAAATATTAGGAAACACAGCACAATACTGTAAAGCTTCCTTTAATGGCATAGTATGGCTCATTTAAAAAAACAACTTCTACTTAGAAATAATACTGCTTCATGGATACCATGTTACGTAAGGTTACTATAGCCGATGTAAAGTAGAAATTTCTTTTGTTTCAAACTTTAAAAGGAAGAGTCTGGTTCTAATAGTGTACAGTTTGGTAAACAAATCTGTTTACTTACATAATTATGACTGCATTGAGATCGGGCATCTCCTGCATCCAGGGAAGGGCTTCCTGTCCCGTGTGTGCGTCCTGCCCTCCGTCTCAAGGGGGCCAACCAAGACTACAAACTGAGGATGCAGTTTTTCAACACAAAGAGTTTTCCTTTTGGGTCTAACTAAGACACCAGCTGAGTCTAATTACCAGTCTGCTCCATTTTAAAGGAAAGCGTTTATTTACTGAAAATGAGACAGCAGAGCCATTTGTCTTGAAATTTTGCAAAAATAAATCTCTTTCCTAGTGGAAGTACTTGAATATATCTGAGAACTGGATGAAGTGACTTGTGTCAACTAATAAGAATGGACACAGTAAAGTTCAGAGGCCTAAATCAGACAAATCAGATATGATTCTAAAAATGAGAGACACCTTGACAAATCACAATACCTAAGTAACTTATCTCTAACTATAATATTCTGAAGTGAAAGTAATTATGGCATGAATTTTTTCCATTCATCTAAGCTCTCCTATTTAGTATTTTAAAATCTAACCAGGCAATAAATATCATGTGTAAAGTTCAGTGACTCTAAACATGTAAAAACATTTATTTTAAAATAATGACATTCTTACCCCCATCGAAGGCCTTTCCTGGACTCCAAGTGCGGAAATAATCATCCTAAGGAGAAAAATAATGTGAATTGAGTGTCTATGAGTAATTAAAATGTAAACATTCATATAAAATCAAAAATAAAATGTGAAATACAGAAGCTGAATACAAACCTCTACTTCCTGCAATGGCAAGCAGTAAATTATAAAAAAATAAACAAACAAAAAGAAAAAAAAGGAACAAGAGAAAAACAATAGTTATCAAATGAGAATACACCGTTAACACGTTATAGAAATATCTTTCAGTAAATGTGTTCATTTTCATGGCAAGTCAACATTTACGACACTGTAAGAATTTAACTGTTTTGGTTGTCACGTCACCTAAATATCATAACGCGATACTTTCAACGTGCAGTATAAC
The DNA here is from genome assembly GCF_002837175.3 of Physeter macrocephalus. NCBI lineage: Eukaryota > Metazoa > Chordata > Mammalia > Artiodactyla > Physeteridae > Physeter > Physeter macrocephalus. The sequence continues at coordinate 108,275,269 of NC_041222.1, read as the reverse complement.
ACACGATTACGTGAAGCTAAGAAGCTTATAAAAGCATCCACCGGTTTCCAATTACACGCCTGCATTTTGCACTAGTACATGAGTAAATGGAGGCGGGAAAGGGGGCGGGGATAAATTGGGAGACTGGGGTTGACATGTACACACCACTATGTATAAAATAGATGACTCATAAGGACCTCTGTATATAGCTCAGGGGACTCTAATCAATGCTCTGTAATGGCCTGTACGGGAAAAGTACCTAAAAACGAGTGTATCTATGTATGTGTATAACGGATTCACTTTACCGTACACCTGAAACACAACATTGTAAGTCAACTATACTCCAATAAAAATTAATTTTAAAAAATATATATGCTATAATTAAATATGAAATAAATAATAAATAAGGAAATTGGGGCAAAGAGAAAAGAGCCACATATTTGGCTTTCAGATTTCAAGCAAACAAAGTAAATTGAACATGAGATTCCTGTTCAATTAAATGTCCCTGAGATAATTTTAAAAATTACTTTCTCCTCAAAAAAAAAAAACAGTAACTGGAACAGTTACCATAGCAGGAAACATACCAGGTGACTCTGCAGCGGCCCAGGCGCTATAAATATACTTTATGAACATCAGTTTAACCTGAACTTTTTCTCAAAAAAAAAAAAAAAACAAAAAAAAAAAACAGTAACTGGAACAGTTACCATAGCAGGAAACATACCAGGTGACTCTGCAGCGGCCCAGGCGCTATAAATATACTTTATGAACATCAGTCACAGGCAACTGAACATCTAAGGAATTCATCAGAATGCACCGGGAAGCTTGAGAAAAAATGTGCACCTAATTAAATCTTGCCTGAAGTTTCAAACTTTGATATGGGAAAGAATCATTACATTTACTGTATATTTAGTACATGTGACCATAAAGCACAAAAGTGGGGCAACGGAGAGTGCACAGAGCTGAGCCAACTGACTGGCTCAATTTTATTCACCGTTTTTACCTGAAAGCCTTGTAAAGGCACCTCAAACAGATCATCTCTTATGCAAACAGAACCGATTTCACTGTTCAAATTAATAAGCTATTTCCACCATCATAAGCAAGAGAAGTGCACTACGGGATGCTCCTTGATGAAACAGTGCCCAGCCCCCCATCCTAACCCACCAGAAACCTCAGAATGTAGGGAACTCAAAAGGCCACGCAGAGATTCTTTCAGTCTTCTTCTACCCTCTTTGCTAATACCCTCCAGTGTACTGGGAGGAACGTAGAGCATTTTAATTACAGAAATAAATGTACTTCCCTAATTGATTTATTGAAAAATTTTAAATTGTTACAAAACTTTTTCCTTATTGTGACGAGTCACTCATTACCACCTTTTTCACCCCCATCTCTCACCCTCAAAGGAAAGAAGAAAAGAAAAACCACAGAAGACACGTCTGTCGGTCTTTTATTTATGTTGAGATAGGGTTATAACAAGAGAGGGGGCATTTTAGGGCAAAACACGCTGACAGGTTCTGCACTAAATTAGACAAATACTGATTGTTTCGTCTCATCTTAAAATCTCACTTTTAAAAAAATTACAGCATGATACAAATCTTGGGAAACTAGGTTTTCAAATCAAGTACCTACACTCAAATTCTCAAACTTCAGCTGAAGATCACAGCACACTCATGTAATCATTTTTTCAGGTTACCGCTCACTGCGTGGGGAAGGTGGCTGTCTTCCATTTCAAGCATGGAGAGGGTTGGGATTCTCCTGAAACACAGGCAAAGCCAGACTCTGGCACCCGGTGATGGCTCTGGAGATGCAGACCTGAACTTGAAGTCTGGCTTCACCATCTAATAGCTGCATGAGGCTAGAGAAAGAGATGGTCTAAACCTCAGAGGCTTGTACTAAAGTCGGAAAAAGAACACCTACCTGTCTGGTAAGGGTGGTGCGGGGATGAGTTACAAAAATGTAAAGCACCAGCCCACTCTTGGCAAGAAGCAGGTGCTAAAGCATGTTTGCCAGTCGGAAGGACTGAGGTTGGTCATCCCTTTAGTGTCCGGTCAGCATAACTACCGGACAAGTTGTCATGACTGCTGACAAAGTCCTATAGTTTTTCTGTTTTTTTTTTTGTAGAAAGAGCTACGGACCCCTCATCACATTTTTCAAAGTGATGTCCACACTGCAACCCTCCCCAAATGTCAGATGTGAGATGCAGAGTTCAAAGCCAACATTAATGACTGTGGTTAATGCCAGAAGACAAGTACTTCTGCTGTCCCCTCAGACTTTCTGAAGTGGTACAGCTACCACGGCCCCATCCAGAAAGGTGCGGGAAGGTTTGTACTACAATGGTGACTCTGGGCTGCGGAAAGGCTGGCACAGGAGTGGACCTGACACTGAGGCCTGATAACATGACAGCATCACGCCTGCCACGACACGGGGTGTTTGAAATAGTCAACACTGTACGGGTTAGCAGGAAGTACGTGGGCATATAGAGAAAACAACGCGATGGTAAAAGCGAACCTCGACAACTTAACTGAACGTCCTTCAGAACAACATGATCACATTTGATCACATTGGCTTCTTCTGGGATCAGAGCTATAAAAAATCTGTAACCATAGTGTACAACATGACCTGGCTTTTTGTCATGTCAAGGGTATCACGGACAGCTGGCCATCTGACATGGCACAGAAGCAAAGTCCTTCCCCTATTAGCTATTTTTAGATATTTTTCTTTGTGCTCTCATATCACTAGGCTTTTATTTTTCTGAAAATGGTTTCACCGCATTAAATCTTAGGAATGTTGCCAGGATGAGAGATCAAAGTATTTTCACATAAAGTGTTCATTCAGGCGCAATTTCTTTTGTCTCAAAAAGCTTTAGTGACTATTGGTTGATCTCAGGCTTCAATTTAGTTCCAGAATAAGCCAACTGGGGATTTAGAAAACAACTCAGGAAATGCCCACGACTGGAGAAATTCAGGTTCAGATGACTGACACCAAGCCCGAGGGTCCCACTGGGCAAAGCTCACGCTCCAGAGCTTACACCGTGAATTATAGTGACAATCAGAGTTAGTTCTGCACCTTTTCCAATTTCTTATATTAAAAGAAATAATATTTGACAGTTTTCCCCAAAATGTGGTCTGCATAAGGAAATGTGATTTCTGTATCCTGTGATTTAAGCCTTTTCCTTGTGGTTTTAACGTCCTATTTTTCCTGATGTTAAATGAGATACACGTTTAATGGAGAGCACAGTTTCTGACCCTCGCCATCACTGACGCTTCGAGCAGATAATTCTTTGCTGTCTTGGGCGGGGGCGGGGGGGGGATGGCTCTGTGGAGCGTTGCAGGCTGTTAAGCAGCATCCCTGGCCTCCACCCGTGACAGGCCAGCAGTGACCTCCCTTAAGGTGTGGCATCCAGACTGTCACCAAATACTGCCAAACGCCTCCTCAGGGGGAAAAACCACCTACCTGAGGACCCGTGATGTAGAGTTTTTGGGAAATACAGAAACACAAGTGAATCAAATTATCCTACAGCAAAGAACTGCTAACAGGAACAGATTTTTCTTCACACATGTTTTACTATATTGAGATAATACTGTATGTTCAATATTATACCCAGATGTTTTGTGCATCATTTTATTAAGAGCATTTTACAACTGTATTAGTACGTTTTGTCAAAATACTGAACGTCTCACATCCATCTGTGTGGATTTACCATCCTTTAGTTATTTCTTCATACGTCTGTGCTTCCATGTTGTTTATAATATTTTATAACAAATCCCGCATACATAAATGTCTAAGTACTTTCTTATACATTCAGAATATATGTTTCAGAATAAAAACCATGCCCAGAAGAGAGAAACTAGTTTCCCATGACAAGAGCTGGTCAGAATCAGGCTTTGTCCAGATGAAGTAGGTGGGAAGGACCAGTTTATATCCTCGGATGAACTGTCTGGATCATTCACTCACTGCTGCATCTACGGTGATTAATTCTCCCGATGCCTGAAGGAATCACAGGGACTAGAAAGCTAGGGCAGGGATTACTCAGTATCCTCATGGATTCTAACACGTGATCAACCGGGAACAGGAGAGCCTGGGAGCTCCAAGAGCCCCCGAAGGGCTAGAGCTGAACATGAGAAGAGCTACACTGAGGCATCATATCGCCGGTGCTGCGCCACCCAAGCTGCTCCTGAGGCCACGAAGGTTTGCACAGACAATGGGACCTTCCTGAGATACGTATTTGAAAATTGCTAGCAGGGCACACCGCCACCTTTAAATAATAATCAATAAAGATTCTATTCACGACTACTGGACATAACTGTGTCCTATAATCCCATAAGTGTTCTGTAATTTATATTCAATAACTGGGATAAAGGATTTTTAAGCTATAAAAAAAAGTATTTACACGATTACAAAATGGGACACAGAAGATAATGCTTTCGGAGACCTTGTAAAAATACAATAAGTGCTAAAGTGATGGTTATATCAACGGTGGGTAGTTCTGAAACGCCATACTCATATCCCCAAAAGAGGACAGTCCAGTTTCAGGTGGGATATAGGATTTTAGGGCCCACCTACACCGAGATCGTTTAGGTGTTGGTATTTCCATAGTACTTCCCTTCCCCACCTGAAGTCTGCTATCAGAGTATCTAGGATGTCATGTGAGGCCTGTGTAATAGTCATCCATTGGGAACACAGACACACACAGACACACAGACACACACACACACACACACACACACAAAACACATGCATGTATGTCAAAATATATACATATATAAACATATATATTTTAAATAGATGAGTCTATTATAGAGATACATTTCATTAGTGTCTGTCTAAAACACTTAAATGGCATTTAAATAATATTTTAGTCACATGAGACAACTCACAGGCAGCTATGTTTCAGCCAATCAGCTTTGCCCCTCCCCCCCCAAAAAACCCACGTGGTGTGAGACTGGTAAGATTTCTTTCCAGATTTGCACAACTACCTATTTATGACTATGGAAACCCAGCAATCTCAGTCCAGAGACAAAGTAAATAAATACACATCTCTGGTACTCCCCGCTACGTGCACTGACACTTATTACCACAAGTGTCTTTGGGATAAACTCTCCCCTGAACTGATGGCGTCAGGAGAAAGCCCCTCTCGACAGCTGTCTCCCAGTCTTGCTTTGAACTGACAGTCCCACCTAGATTGCATCTTTTACTCTAAGGCATTTATAAGTATATTTCATTAGGTTAAGAATTTACACGTCGTATATCATTAGTGAGGCACTATTTTAAATGATGTAACAGATCTAAGACTGCCCGACTTGATTTGAAATGGTTTGAAATTTGATTTGAATGAAAACGTGATTTGAAATCTGCAGTGTAAAATGTGGGTCAACCACGATTAGGAACTGAAATTTAGTCTAAGAGAGAAAAGGACTTGATGTAACAAAATCTTGTAGCTACAAATCCCAGAGCACTTGGGGGCCGGGAGGGAACGGGTTGGTGAAACAACCAACCTCCAAAAGCAGTAGTGTTTTATCAGTGATGTCATTCATATAACAATTATGTTTCAAATATTTTTATGAATTATGATGAAAAATGAAAGTCTGAGAAAATGTCAGAAATAATAATTAGGAAGACAAAGATAAACTTATCCTGGTACAAATTTTCAAATCCTAGCTTGACAATTTCAACGAATGAGTTAGAATAAAAAAATATGAAGAAAGAAAAAAAAGAGAAACATGTAATAGGACATCGGGGGCCCAAGAGTGAGGTTTCTGAATAAGAAAAGCCTAGATTTAAACGCCGTATCTACCAGTTACTCTGATATTTCAACTCTGACCTTAACTGTTCTTTTCTGAAAATTGAGACTAGTAACAATGCCCTTAAGCTGAGGAAGATTAAATTATTAAAATATGCAAAGTATGAATATAGCTTATAGCTATATAATAAGCACTTAAAAATTGGTACCTATTATTATTCCAGCCAGAAAAACATTCGAGTAATTGTCACTTACCATTATGATGTTAAAAATGACTATCTTTCTTAAATTGACATCATATGAAAATGGGATTTTTCAGTAAAACATGTGGAGTTGCTGGGGGAAGCCTGCAACCTATGCGGGGGGCAGAGGGGAAAGACGCCTTTGGAGTACCGTGACCCCTGACCTCTGACGCCACACGCACATCGTGTGACCTTACTCACCATCCCATGTTGTACCAGAGACTCAGGATGTGTTTTGTTCAGTCCTTCCAATAAATATTTATTTTGCTTCTAGTAGATGCTAAGGAAAAAGAAAACCTAGTGACACGAGGCCTGTGACTTCAGGAGCCCAGGCTCTGATGTGAGAGCCGGCTGCAGTCCACATGGACCCTGTTTCAGAGAAAGCAAGCCAATAACCTGCAACGTAGGTGAGAGGTCTTCACACGCTCGTGGAGGACACAGAGACCCGAGGGTGCGCCTACCCAGGTCTCCGAGGATCACCCTGTCCTCCCAGGCCTCCCTCTGTGAAAGGGCAGCGGAGGTCCCGACCTGCACGAGGAAGTGCTCACTGGGGGCCTTCCTCTTGTGCATCCTTCCTTCCTGTCACTCCCAGGAAAGGTGCAGGGCAAACCCCGCCCCTAGCCCAGCCTGGCCCCGTAACCTGCTGATCAACAGAACCTGAGGGTGGCGGGGTGGGGAGGAGGGGGCTGCTTCACGGGAAGCCATCATCAGCCACGGGCAGAAAAGCCACTTGCCCCACCCCCTCCTGAATTCCCAGACGGCATCCAAAACCAACCACCATCACTTTCTAGAGACTCAAAGTGCTGCCGGGCTGAGCACAGTCAGACCTCAAAAACATGAGACAGAATAGAAAACTGTGGTATGTTAGCAAATCATTAATAGCTGGAAGGCCCCCCAAGTCGTACAGTTAGTTAGTCCTGAGGAGAAAAAGGTACACACAAGCTCTCCACCTCTGGCGTGGCTGCGCCTTCCCACACGCAGCATCCAGAACCTCCAAAGAGCCCTTGTTGGCAGAATTTAAGCTGCAACCCATAAGGTGAATCCTTACAAGGTCAGTCCCACTGGGAATCTGATGCTGCACGACGGGTTTGGCCTTGGAACGGGGCCACTGGACCCGCAGCAGATCCAGGGGCACGTCCCAGGGCGTCCTCAGCATCCTGACTGTGTGTGTGTGTGTGGAGATCAGTGTGTCCTCTGTCCATTCCTCCCTGGGACTCCCCTGCTCATCCTCTGACCCCATCTCCCATCCTGGACTTTCCCTGCATCCCCTGCCCCCCATCGATCACTCTGCGACCACACCCACTCCCCTGACATCGCAGCCTGGACCCTCTGGCCTCTGTTTGCTTATGTCCTGATCCCCAGCAACGACGCTGACCACCAACAGCTTTTCCACAAGCCGGCAGGAGACAAGCACCTTCCGGGTCACCCTAACAGGACACAGTCATAGAAGCATAGAGACAGACAGAGCAATTTGGGCCCCTAGGCATCTTCCGGGGAAGAGAGATTGGGCCCTAGTTTCCACACTGAAAGATCTGTGTATTCCCAAGGAGCAAGTGAGTCAGCAAAGCGTCTGCATTTGGGGAAAACATAAAAGACAGGAATACACCCCATTCTGAACTGTTGTACAATTGTACTTTTGGATTCAAGCCTCCAGAGTGAAAGAAAAGATAAGTATAAGCTATCGCTCTACTTATTAACAAAAGCCCTGTTAATCTTTGTAAGTGTCCACAGAAGTCAAACAGTATGATGACGCCCGTGTGGGCCTATGCTGAGGGCTGGCGAGGGACGTTCCCGAGAATTTCTGTGATTTGCGACTACGTCCCCCAAACCCTCTCACACTAAACTTTAGGATTTCCCAACTAAAGTGACCTCTTCTTGTTTGCTGTGTTTCAACAGCTCAGGGAACTCACGAGGCGCTGCTAGTTCTATAAGCTCAAGAACAGCAATGAAAGTCTGCCTGTTTTTTTGAAATGTGTTCTACGTGGTGACAGCCTCATGTACCTCTCACCCCATCGTGGGAGGAGTACCCAGTGTAAGAGTTAAGCCAGTACATTTCACAAAAGAGGAAGCCCCCACTTAACACATGATTGGATCCCAAGATAGAGGAAGTAAGCTCTGTCTGGGCACAAAGGAATTATCCAGGAGACAACCAAGTGTTTCAGCCCCCAAGGCCGCGTTTATTACTCAAGTCCCCCTCGTTTCTCCAGTGATGTCCTAGGACCCTGAGAGAATTCATTTATACCACTTTAATGAGCCCTTTACTTCTCAGAGAGCACTTTTATGCTCCCTGACTCACCGCAGATTAAACACATAAATAAACTGTGCCAAAAGAAATGTGCGTTGGAGGATTCCTCAACTGTCTCCGAAAGTCCCTGCACATCAAGGCTAAAGTTCTTCTGCATATGTATGTGGACTGGTTAGTTTCACACTGATATGCAAAACTTACAATTCATTAATTTCAGGGAATGACACAGAAGTGTTTGCCTTAATAAATAAAATACGGACTTTCAAATATTGGGAGCCTCGGTTTTAACTATAAGAACACCAACAGGAACGGAAACCGAGAAGCACAGTGGCCTGGGGCTCCACTCGCTTGCCCTGGACCAGGCTCCCAGAGCCTAGCTTTCAGCATCTGTAAGAGGCAGCGTGTCTGCTGTCACTTCTGCTGCACAGGTGAGGCCAGGGAAGCAGAGAGAGATCAGCCACCTGCTGGAGGTGGTGGGGGTGAAGCCGAGAACACATGCTTAAACCCCCCGAGAACAGCACAGGCGAGCCAATGCACCCCCATGGGTGGCCCACCACCTGTTTTTACAAATAAAGTTTTATAGAGACGAGGCTGCTCTGCCCCCCGCCCCCCGAGCCCAGGGGAGTTGTCCTGACTGAGCCCCTAAGGCCTGCAAAGTGGGTCTTAAACTGGAAAAGACGGGGATCCCTCCTATCCTGGCCTATGATGCCCCATAAAAGAACGCATATAAAAAAAAATACAAAAGCAATATTTAATGGAATACCTCTCTATTTCCATTAATACAGGATAACACATATTTTGGGTTGGGGGGAAAAAGGTGTTTAATATTCTGAATCTGCGTGATTCAATCTCCAAACCTTAAAGCCCATGAATTTGCCAAGTATTTCATTTCCACTTTCTGATTATAAATGTATCATGTAGCCCTGGATAATCCACAAAGGCATTTACCATATTTTCAGCACAAGAAATCAAGAGGTATAATCCAGAACCACAGAAGAATGTGATTCTAAAAGTTCTTATGATATTTTACACAAAAGAAGTGTTTTAGGCCCAGGTTGCAAACGTGTGGCGACCGGACGCCTGACAATTCTGTATGACATCATGATTCTCCATTTAAAATGAAAACCATGGGCGAATTGATGCAACCTGCTTCCAGGTTTTACAAAACTGCTTTCTAACCCTAGAACACTGCTCAGGTGAGTAAATCAAAACTTTAGCTATTGTTTAGTCATTGGAACAAAAGAGCAGCATCCAGATTTCCATAGTTATTTCACATTCTTTTGGTGTTTTTTAAAATTAATTTTTATTGGAGTTCAGTTGATTTACAATGTTGTGTTAGTTTCAGGCGTACAGCAAAGTGAATCAGTTATTTATATATATATATAGCCATTCTTTTTTAGATTCTTTTCCCATATCGGTCATTACAGAGTATTGAGTAGAGTTCCCTGTGCTATAGAGAGGTCCTTATTATCACCTATTTTATATATAGTAGTTGTATATGTCAATCCCAGTCTTTTGGTGTTTTGGTAATTTTTAGTGTTCAAGATTCATGATTTCAAACAAGTATATGACACTAAATATTGATTGTAATTCAAATATGTTTCATCATATCAAATGTAAATAAGTTTATATTATATACAAATATTAAATGCATACTATCAGTCTGATACAAATCATTAGCATATAAAAGTCAATGAAAATATAGTACTAGTCAAAATTTAAATACTGTGTAAAATAGATAGAAGTTACTCATCACAAATGAAAGCAAAATAGTATTTCTCTTTTTTAGAATGTGCTATGTTAAGAAACAAAGGATATTAGTTGGTTCCTTACTGAGTCAAGAGTATATTTCTGTGCTTTTTTACACCTCCAGCAGCAAAAGTAAGCTCTTCAGATGCTATACTGACAGAGTGGGCAGGGGATGTATTTACACACAAACTCTGACTACGTACAACTGGGTCCTTATTCATGATCAATACCTGGGAACTCCTTTCTGAACGTATCCATATTTAGACAAAAATGGAAAGCCATTTGGTTCACACTGAGATTTCACTTTTGGGTTTAAGACAATTTTAGATTTGCCCTCATGGTTATTGTTATTATAATTCTATTTCCTCATGTATAAATTGAGATCCTGATGCACAGCTATTATCTATAGTAACAGCGTTACGTACACAGTTCACTGGTTTATAAAATCTTCGAAGTAAAGTGTGACGTGTCGTTGCCCTAGAAGTTTCGCTTTGTGAGTATTATCTTCTTCCTCTTCTCTGCAGAGAGAGAAGACTTTCTGAAAGAATGATCCTTTGCTCACTTCAAAAAATTAGTAATGTATACACATCGGGGTTTGTTCCGATATTGAAGGTTTACATTTCCGACTTCTTAAAACACTGAAACAACAGTACCAACACCATCAACACAGTAGTTTTTAAAAATAGCCCAGTCACCAGAAAGCCAAAAGTGAGCATTTCAATCAGTAAAGGATAATGGGGAGGACAGTGGCTAAAACACAGTCCCCGGAAGCCACCTGCTTCTCTGCGCACCAGGACCAGATAAAGCAACCCCACCTCCTTTTAGGCCCAAATCTAGAGGCTTGGGACAATAGCCATCCATCTTAGAGTTCTGGAAGGTCCAGGATCTAGGCGTGGCTCAAAGGCTCTCTCAGGCGCAATGAAGGTGCCAACCAGGCTACACTCCCTCCTAGAGGCCTGACTGACAAAGAGCTTCCGATTTGTCAGGCATTTTTGGTGATGTAGCATCCTTGCTCCCTTCTGGTTGGGGGTTCCAGCTCCTTACTGGCTCAGCCCCTCCCCTGCCACACGGGGGTCCCCCCGGGGCCACCCTCCGTGTGAGGACCCTGCCAGGGAGCCTGGCACACAAGACGGTCTCCTTACGCTCATCCCAGGATGACACCCCATCACTACTGCACCTTTGATTTGTTCACAGCGAGGGGCTGCACCCACCCCATCCAAGCCCAGGAGCAAGAGCACCAGGATGTAGGGCCCTTCGGGCTAGGTTCGAGGTGCTGGAGACCCTTCCCCTCTTAGGACACAAGAACACTTCGTTCTTCCACCGCCAGGATTTTGAAGGAAAGGAATTTCAAATCTCCCCTAGTCTCTTCAATTTCAAGATTCGGTCACTTCACTGTCATGCCTGTGCGGTGCAGCAGGGCCTCAGAAGGGGCAGGCTGCGGGGAGAACATTTATTTTTCCCAAACATTTCAGAACAAGCCTTTAGTAAAATACAACAAAATGAATTATTAAAAAATGAAACCAAAACAGACATACAACCCCAAATTCATCACTACTGGAGTTAATCCATAGAAACAGAGATCAATATAAATGTTCGTGTCAAACAGCTAAGAAGGCTTTTCAGTGCTCAGTGCCATCTCAGTCCCTGCCCAGCACAGGCTGCAAACCACACTGAGCTTGTACGTACCCTCAGCAGCTCTGATGGACTGGATGTGGACCAAGGTCCTCACAGGTGTGTCCCCCAAATGTCCTGTATCTACGCTGACAGTGTTTTCTGATAAAATGCTATGAATCCAACAATAAAAAAACATCACATCTCCAAAAGGCTGAGACCATTTCAGCCAATTCGATAGCTGGAGAAAAATTACGCTAAAGAACGTTTTTCCTTATGATAAAGAGGTGAGATAAAATCAGTAACAATATTTGCATGGGATTTAGGACAAGTTATCAGTCCATTCCACCTCCCTTGGTCTGCAGTCATCAAAAAGCAGCACCTGTCAACGAATGTAAGAATAGGAAATAAATGTGTTTGCACACTAACATTTACACTCAAAGGAATTGCAGTAAAATTTTATAACATAGGGAATCCTACACAGAGCTGTGCATTTTCCAACTCTAATTATAATAAAGCACACAACATAGAAACCAACATAAAAGTTATAACCTGTATGCTTGCTAATAGCCTCTTCCACAATAAGAAATCTACAAAGTTTTAACTAGTACAGTTTATTTTCTGAAGTGTCCACTAATTCATCAGGCTTATGCTCTACTACAAGACTTTTTTTTTTTGCATTAGGTAATCTAATAGCCAAAGTATATATTTAGAAAATCAGAAAAGTGTGACTTCAGATACCAGCAACCACAAATTAGAAATGTTTTAGAATTTATATAGTTCTCTTCATAACTTAGCTTGCTACTTTTACATCCTGTTAGAACCACACCAATAAAAATAAATTTACCATAGTGGTATCATGTCCACACAAAGAGACTGAAGTGGAAGTCTGACACATACATCTAAAAGTATGCAATCAATTGAGTTGATTTTTTTAATCGTGTTAAAATAAATACACCAATTGAAATAAAAACTAAAACCAGACGTTGTACGGTTGAGGTTCACCCCCTTTACCCTATATAAAGGAAGATAGGACATAATAAATGTACCTTAAATTTAAAAACATGATATTCTTTTGGTATTAATTTTATGATCTGAAAATATCAGTTTTGAAAGGATAATTAATCTTTTGTAACAAGTATGGGTGTGTGTGTGTGTGTGTGTGTGTACATAGGTGTTCACACACATACACACCCACTTTTCACAGTTCTTTAGATTTGCACACAACCTTGCAATGCCTACCATCTTGTACTACTGTGATCTCATCCTTACAAAAAGAAAGACGAAAAGCTATAGCTCAGATGAAGAGAAATGAAATTCATAAGGAAATGCACATGATGTTCTTATCAACTGCATCTTGTACCTCAAATTACCAGAATGCTTTTAAGGGAACAAACCTCCTTTTAAAACAATCTGATGTAAAACAAGACCATATCTACATTACATGCGCTTTCAGTTGGAAAAAAAAGTAAGTCGTTTTATACGCGTAAGTTTTAGAACAAACAATTCTGCTTCCTCTTTTTCTCCTGAATACACCAAAAAATGAATAAATTATTTAACGGCTCAGTGCTAACGCGTAGCCTGTGGTGTCCCGTTTTCCTGGTGCTCTGGGCTCCCCACTGGTACTTTAATAGGGGCAAACGTTAAGTAAGGTTTGACTATTATGGAATAAAAGATTAGTATTAGTTCCCATTATATTACATATGTTTGGTTTCATTTTGTACTGCGCTTAGTTATGGCAAGTGAGCCACTTCCAGAAGGAGAACAAAGAGAAAAGGGTGAGGGGGGAGGAGCAAGGGGGGCGGGGGGGAGCTTCACAAATGTTCATTCAAAAGCTTCGAGGGGCCCGGTACAGGGGAGGCTCCGGCCGCTGGAAGGTGCAAAACGCAGACGCAGCCTCTGTTCTCCCGTAATTGAGTCCAGCGGTGCCCAGCCTTTTTGGCACCAGGGACGGGTTTCGTGGAAGAGAGTTCTTCCCCGGACCAGGCGATGGGGAGCGGCCGATGAAGCTTCACTCGCCCGCCGCGCCCCTCCTGCTGTGCGGCCCGGTTCCTAACGGTGCTGGTCCACAGCCCGGGGCTTGGGGACCCCTGACTTAGTCTCTAAAGAGGTCATCGTGGTGGCAACATAATGTCGCCACATACGAAGTGTGAAATCTGCCTCAGCCTCACAGGGTCACGGTCAGAGGACACAGAACAAGAAGTGTAGCTTCAAAATCCACAAGAACAGTCATTTCCCGTAGAAGCAAATGGAAAGGCATGCGGGCAGGAGAAAGCACGGAGAAGTCTGAAGACCACACGTGGTTCCGCGTAGGGACAGTAACGTGCGTGTGCGTGTGTGTGTGGTGTGTGTGTGTGGTGTGTCTGGTGTATGGTTGTGTCTGGTACGTGTGTGTGTGTGCTTGTGTGTGAGTGTGTATGTGTAGGAGGACAGGTCTGTTGGGAAGGAGAGGTGATGGGCTGGGGGGTTTCAGGACAGTCGAGGCGTCCAGGCAGACACACAAACGCTAACTCATCATAACCAGAATTGCTGCTACAAGATATTTTTGTCCTTTCCTTCCAGATTCAAAGTTGGTCTAAATGTTTTAAGGTTGCCATGTGGCCTCTAGAAAAATCATGACGTTGGTGTATTTGTACGAGTCCTTAATACCTACACAGAGTCCAGAATCAGAGACTAGTAACAACAATAATAACCACCACCTCTAACGTAGTGTTTTTATACAGCATCACACTTTAAACACTGGAATCAGCCTGGGAGGAAAGGCTGACTGACGAGGTCCCATTGCCAGGACTACCAGACACAAGACCCAAACCCAAACCACCCGTGGCTGTAGTCCATTCCCTTCACCACTTTTATCACGCTTCAGTTTTCTAAGTTTTCATTTTATTAGTTAATTTCCAAGTGTTAATAGCACTTTTGCTATGCAAAATAATTTAAGAATTCCAACCAAAATTATTTTTGCTCACTGATTAGCTAGCAAATATTTATCATCTATTGTGCTCCAGTTCTAAGCAAGAAACTAAAATCAGTGAATAAGATAAAGTGTCCGGTCTCCCTGGAGCACAGACTCTGACTCTGGGGCTATGTCACAACAGGGTTCTAAATACTATTTATAGGTAAGAGAGGTCCAATGATCATCAGGAAGATCCGTTTTGTTATCCCAGATTCATTCCATTTTGATATTTACATTTTATTCTTTGCTTCTCAAAATGGCATTTGAGCAAATGCAAAAAAAAAAAAAAAAAAAACAAAAAAAAACCAGCCTAGCATTCATAAGAGTATATGTGCAGAAATCTTAGATACAAGCTCAGATTACTGTCAAATACAAAGATGAAACAGCTGTGAATGTCTGAAGCACATTTTAAAAACACAGAACTAAACCTTGTAGCTTTCTTCTCATATGCTAGTTTTCAAAAGCTTCAAAACTATTAACGACTTTTTAAAGCTTCCCACAAAATTGTTTTGTCAGTATTCATTCATGAGGAACGTCCTATATCCCTTGATAGAACCTAATTTATGCTCCTTGCTGTGTTTTCTTTGAACTATCTTGGATTTAATTATCTGGAATAAACCGTCCCTCTTGACAAGAAATACTGTTTCTTGGGCTTATTCCACATCTATAGAAACTTAGAAGCAAGATCCAATAGAGAGGGAGAAATCTTTACGGACTAAACCTGCCAAGAAAATAAATGTCCAAGGAGCACGGTGAAAAGATCCATTGCCTTAGTTTTAATCGGTGATTAGATGCACATAAGAAAAATCAAACGCAATAGTCAATTTCTCCCTGAATGTGTGATTAATATCAGCAGTTAATGGAATCCTGTTAGCAGTTCAAAGTGTTGTTAATTACAGTCCGGGGGGGAAAGCAAATTCAGTATCAAACACTTTTAGGCAAAAGTAAATGGGATTTTAGGGTGTTGGCAAAGGTAATGTGTCTGGAGCTGTGCTAAGCTATTTCATACATTATTAGCAGAGCTGATTATGGACCTGCTGATACGATATTTAAAATGTACGCTGAGGTAGGTATTAAATTAGATCAGAATTGTGTTTACCAGTTTTGGGTGGGAGGCCATATATGCTACAAAGATAAAAGGATTTAGACAGTTGAAAAACCAGCAAGTAAAGTTAAAAATCCCTGTAATGAACTCAAGAGCCTCTGCTGTCTGGGGGAGCAGGTAAGGTCTTGCAAACCCATCGATGGCGAAGTGTCCTTTTACCAGGGATCTCCGCTCCAGCCGTTTTCCACACGCGGCTATTACTAACGGTCTCCGCCCTCAGATATAACTGTATTTGGCCCCAAAGCCAGCTTCCTACTCGGTAGGGCTTTTCACATCCTCAAACAGGGGAAGTGCGGTTTCCCACAGCACGGTCCCCACCTGCGATCTGCTGCACTAGAACTGAGGGAACAAGTGGCAGGTGACACTGGGACGGCCGCCTGCACACGAGTGTCTGGTGTCCCCAGCCATCTGTCGCTTGGATTGATCAGCTCTCTGTCTACCTTGCCAGCATCCCCTGAGGGCACGCAGTCCATCATCCCTGAGAAGCAGTTACAGGAAGGCAGAGAAGCTCGGGATTCTCAGCCACAGGGGGAGCCTTTCTCCCAGCCCTGTCCCGGAGGGAAGTAGAAAGGACAAGGAGGACCTTAGAAGTCATCTGAGGAATGCAGGGTCCCGGGAAGAGTGCAAGCAGAGTGCTTGGACACCCACCAGGCAGCCGGAGGGGAGTGGCTTCAGGTGAGAGCCAGGAGAGTACGAGAAGGGACAGAAAGCCATCAGGAGCCGTGAACGGCGCCCCAGCTTTGGGGAGTGAGGCCCGAATCTCCCTCCTCCTGCCCGACCCTGAAGGCAGGCTGTGATGACCTCACGCCGGAAGGAGTCCTTGCCTCGCCGCGACTCTGCCAGCTTCTCCTCCTGCTTGGTGGTGACGCCCTGCACCCGTGGCAAGGCTTCTCTGAAGCTGACCCTGCAAATCTCCGTTTCCACTACTGTGCTGGCTCTTGAGGCAACGCGGAATGGCAGGCAGCGCAGAAGTACTACAGACACGGACACGGGGAAAGCTCTAAGCTCTACAGTCAACTGGTGAAGGATCGTGAAAAAGCTACACACTTTTAGCTTCAAGTTCTTCAACTGAAAAACTCTGGATAAAACCACCTTTACTGGGAACCTGAAAATACAATTTATGGCATTTAATCAGCCCTCAAATAAATAAAGCGCTGCTGCCTTCTTCTTCCAAATAATGTTAGTTAACTACTATCAGAACTGCCTGTTATGGCGTCCATTCCTTCAATTCTTTGCTCACTCACTCATCCAGGCAACTGCACGCAGTATATTAATGCAAAATATGTCAACGTATAGTTACTGTGGAAGAAAGACAACATTAATCTACCAAAAAAAAAAAAATGTCATGAAGAACCTAGGGGTAAGACGGGAATAAAACACAGACCTACTAGAGCACGGCCTTGAGGATATGGGGAGGGGGAAGGGTAAGCTGGGACAAAGTGAGAGAGCGGCATGGACGTATATACACTACCAAACGTAGGGTGGATAGCTGGTGGGA
>NC_041222.1:108220074-108258061 GCF_002837175.3 Physeter macrocephalus | reverse complement strand
CTAGAGGGGTGGGATAGGGAGGGTGGGAGGGAGACGCAAGAGGGAGGGGATATGGGAACATATGTACATGTATAACTGATTCACTTTGTTATAAAGCACTGTAAAGCAATTATACTCCAATAAAGATGTTAAAAAAAAAAACCCAAAAAACATTAATCTACCAAAGAGACCCACCCCTGACATCAAACTTTGAAAAGCCCTTTCACAGCAAGATCACGTTCTGGCGATTAAATCTCCCTCTGTGAATGGGAACCGTGCAGAGAACTAAGCTCTTGGAGCGGGGACAGCAGCACAGAGACAGTGCAAGCGCCCAGGGGCCGGCGGTGAGCAAGGCTATGGCTGAGACCAGGCGTGAAGGAAGGAAGACACGGCGGGGGTCCAGAGCACGTTGAGGCCTTACTGGGAGCCGGGAGGGAACAGAGACACTGGGAGTGCCAGTCCCCACCTTCCTAATGACGGTGTGCAGGGGCTTTTCTTCCGCCCACCCCATCATGTGGCGCCCCCTTATCAACAACTGCATCCTCACGAAGCCGAAAGGTAAATCCTCCGGGTGGAAATTCACTTTAAAACATTTGGTAGGCAGAGCTTGGACGCGGGTGTATAACTTAACTGTGTATAAAGCCTGGAGGTGACCCGGCAGCACCTGAGCTGCCCGAAACAGGAATCGACATTGTAGGGACAGCTACGGAGTGATCGCAACCTTGTTGTGAAAATCTACAGGCGATTTTCATTACTTGGCATCAGACGTGCACGTGTAGGAGAGAAAGTGCAGGGGCCCCAAAGCCCTGGCGAGCTCTGCCAGGTTGGGGTCATCTCTCTTCATAGACACGCCGCTCCGCGCGACCAGAAGCCTGGCCGATCTCGCCTTTTCATCGGAATCCTGGACACACCAGCCCACGGGCCACAGAAGGTCCGCTGCCCGGCTGGTAAATACAGGTGTGTTGGCGCCCAGCTCATTCTGTACATATTGTCTTATGGCTTCTTTGGGCACTTCAACACCGGAGCTCAGCAGTCGTGACAGAGACCCCAGCCCAGAAAACCTAGCACGTCTGGCCCTTTACGGGAGGTTTTCTGAGCTCTGCTTTACGCCACCGTCCCCGCAGCGGGAACCACTCCTGCAGGGATCATGTCGCAGTCTGAGGTTTTCAAGCACACGGAGCAGCTGCACAAACGGCTGCGGTGACTTTGGCCTCAGACTTTCCGGTTCTCACCTCGTGGTGAGGTGGGGGGAGCAGGAGCCCGCGGCCCCGCTGCCCTAGAGGAGTTCCTGACAGCGGTAACACCAATCCCCACACAGCATCAAGTCTGCAGGGGGTTGGCTCCAGAAAGAAAAAGAAAGGAAAGGAGGGAGGGAGGGAGGGAGGGAAGAAAAGAAGGAAAGAAAAGGCCGTCCTGACATCCAGGACTTACCTGACCCTGAGCTCGGGCCCTACACCCCCCCACGCTCCTCTGACTCAGAGCAAAGCAACTGACCAGGAATTAATCTCCAAAATCTATAAACAGCTCATGCAACTCAATATCAAAAAAACAAACAACCCCACCCAAAAATGGGCAGAAGACCTAAATAGACATTTCTCCAAAGAAGACACACAGATGGCCAAGAAGCACATGAAAAGCTGCTCAACATCACTAATTATTAGAGAAATGCGAATCAAAAGTACAATGAGGTATCACCTCACACCGGTCAGAATGGCCATCATCAAAACAATCTACAAACAACAAATGCTGGAGACGGTGTGGAGAGAAGGGAACCCTCTTGCACTGTTGGTGGGAATGTAAATTGATACAGCCACTGTGGAGAACAGTATGGAGGTTCCTTTAAAAACTACAAATAGAGCTACCATACGACCCAGCAATCCCACTCCTGGGCATATACCTGGAGAAAACCATAATTTGAAAAGATAATACATCCATCCTAATGTTCACTGCATCAGTATTTACAATAGCCAAGACATGGAAACAACCTAAATGTCCACCAACAGAGGAACGGATAAAGAAGATGTGGTACATATATACAATGGAATATTACTCCGCCATAAAAAAGAAATAATGCTTTTTGCAGCAACATGGATGGACCCAGAGACTGTCATACTGAGTGAAGTTAGCCAGACAGAGAAAGACAAATATCGTATGATATCACTTACATGTGGAATCCAACGCATTATTCCAGGAACGGTCTGAAACAACACGTCATCCACAAAGAAATGAAAGAAGCTGGATCACGATCTCATACTGTATATACACAGAAATACTGTCTACATTTTAAAATTAAAAGCAGATTATTGAAAATTTTGTCCTGCATTTAGAAGAATATCAGCATCACTTCATAACCGGGCAGGATACATTTATCAAGAAACAAGGAATTCTTTCCAAGAGGAGATATTAATTTAAACACACTAAAATTCAAAACTTAGGTCGTCAAAACCACCCATTAATACACGTTAAAATAAAAAAAGCAGTGTGGAGCAAGAGAAGTTATTTGCAACATATAAAATCAACCAAAAAAGATATCCAGAGTTTTTTAAAGTGGCAACTGAACAACAACAACAGCAGCAAAAACAGGTGACCTGACAGAAAATAAGTAAACTTCATATAAACAGGCACTTGGAGGAGCAGAAAGCAGCCATGGCCAACGTATATCAAAAGAAAAAGGTCTCAGAGTTATTCAGTCAGGAAAAAACAAATGCCAACCACACGGGATACCATTTGAAGTCCAATACGCTGGCTTTTCTTTGTTTCTTTCACACTGAGAATTCCAAGCACTGGTGTGGACTTGGACTCGTAACTCAGGACCACGTGCACTGTCACGTTTCTGCGTGTGATGATCTGCTCGTTCCCTGACACAGCAGCTCCGCTACCAGAGGTCCACCTACAAGGATAAACGGCCCCCAACATCACAGTGTGCAGATGCAGGGAAACAGAACCCAAGTGTGTCCACCGACAGGGAAAGGGATGTGTGTGTGTGTATATATATATTTTTTCCATTTATTATCATTGGTGTAGAGGATTTCAGTGAATGAATACTGCATATCATCACAGTATAGAATGCCATAGATTTTAGTAATGTATTTATTCACTGGAGTTATATATATATATACACAGATATACTATGTATCTGTAATATATTTATTCACTCGAATTAAATATCTGTTATAGGCGAATCTCAAAATCAGTGCTGAGTAACAAAAGCACGTCATGGAACAACATATACAACGTGATGACATGTATATAAAAACAGAAAAGAAAACAAGATGAATGGGAGATAAACATGTGTAGTAAACTGGAATGAGAAATCACAGACTGACGAAATTCACATGGGATGTTACCCTTGCGTGGGGCTGAAAAAGAATTCAGCTGGAAAACTGGGGATCTTAGGAGTATTAATGATGTCTCATTTCTTAATCTGCTTGTGCTTACATTCGTATTTCTTGTTAGTTTTACACTGTGTATACATTATTTTACCTTGGTTATATGTAACTCACAAAAGATTCTGTTAATCGGTCATCTATGAAAGGATGACTGAACAGAAGCTGCAGGCAGTTAAGGGATATTAACTTCAATATATCAAAGTCATACGTTTTGTCAACTATCAGGTGCAGGGACAAAAATCTATGTGATGTATAACTGATATTTTAATTCATCAACCTACGAATCTCCAAAGAAGTTCCAAATTCTCATTATTACTTGAAAACTCAAGCAATAATTTCACGCCATGTGTGCATGTTTCCATTTAACCAAATGTCTAGTAAGTGCCAGGCGCTTTTTTGTTAATGGGTGTACATCATGGAAAACACAGACAAAACTGCTCACCTTTGTGATGCTTATATTATGGAGGGAGTGAGACAGATGACAAAGTTTTTTTTCAGTGAATTAATTACAGTGTTATATTGGGTGTATGTTAGAATGCAGTAGTAGTATGAGCAAACTAGAGCGGGCAAGGGGCCCTGGGATGCTGCCAGGTCTGCCCTTCCTACGGGGGCAGCAGAGTCCCGAGGGCTCTTCTGAGAGACAGGGTTTCTGATTTAGAACACACCCTCAACTGTCAGAGCAGTTCTTTGTTCCTGGATACTGCATCCTTAGAGATGAAGACAAAGTCCTCAGAGAGCAAAAATATAATAAAAAAAGTATAAGTATCCAATTTTCAAGCTTCTTATTCTAGTCTAACCAGTCAAACCTCCGCAAAATATGTTCAAAATAAGTAATCAAAATTCTGATGCTTGGATAGTGGAAAAATCTGCAGATACTTGTGTTATGTGAGAAAAGCAACATAAACGAAAATAAAAATCATTCATTAGAAGACTTGATTATCTACAGGCTTGCGAGGCGCTGAGTGGGAATCAGATGCGGTTTCAGCCCCCCCCCCCAAAATTTTCCAACTATAAATTTCCATCTGAGATTGTAATTCTTATAAATTGAAAAATGCACTGAATTTGGGACCCTACAAGTAATGAAGAACTTTAGTCACCTCACTTGTATTGATAAAAACAAAAAAAAAAGAGAAGAAGCAGGGTTGGGATGGGGTTCGCATGAAATTATTCTCAAGGATTAGCCTCCCTTTTATTTACTTTTATTAATTTATTTATATCATTTAATTTATAAATTTATTATATATATTTTATATATATTAATATATATTTATATATTAATATATATTTAATTTATAAATTCTTTGTGTTCACCAGTCACTGGCCTTGGTGCCACTGTGAGAACTGGGTGTCTTCATTACCATGTCACTCTTCAGTGGTTGCTACCCATTGTCACTTCCACTGCACAAGGTCCTAAACGTCCAGTCCCTGCCCTCCTTCTCCACTTCATCTCTCTCCACCCTCCTCTCCATCCACACCAGGGACACACCTTCTCTATCCATCCTCCTCTTTCCACACCAGCGACACAGGTCTGGCGGCTGCCGTGAACTGTTCCTATTCAGAGCCTCACGCTGCTTCGTTAGACCTCGCTAAATGTCATCTCAGAAATGTGTTTTCTCTCACCCTTACTAAAATTGTCCATCACTCATTATCCATTTAGACTGGTTTTAGTTTCCAGATAGTCCTTATCACACCTGAAATTACATTACATATTCATTTTTTTGGCTATTAGGATACAATTTTTTAAAAGGCATAAAAATGAGGGATATATTGCTTTAACTGCTTACCAATATGCATTGATTATTCACAATAGAAACTGGACTAAATCGCCAAAACCAAAAGAATTCCATCTTAGAGTTTTAATATGATTATGATACAATATGGCATGTGCCATAAGTCAAAGTAAATGATACCTTTTCCATGGTGATAAGGCAACATCTCCAACATATTGGACTTCATGAGTTAAGATGAATTATGTTCAGAGTAAGAAAACTGAAACAGCTGAGGAGAAGGAAAATTAATCATCCAATCAATAATTACTTGGAATGTCTCTACCATTTTTATTATATAGGGCTTTATAAAACTTACTAACAGCTTGGCGAGCGAAAAAACGGAATGCATAGACAATCAAGAAAAACCCCTACTGTTTACTTGACATTAGGGAGACTATGGCAGTTGAAAGAGAGACTGACCACACTGCAGATCGGAGAAATGTTCAGGGTTGATAAAGGTGATGCTTTTAGGAGCTACTAAATTTATGGATTATCAAGCTTTGCAATGAAAAACTCTATTATTCTTCACTGTTGGGAATTTTACTGCTTTAGCAGCATCTACTTCAGGGTCTAGAGAAAGGAAGTTAAAAAGATGCAGAACTTTACCACTACATAGAACAGAGTAGGAAGTTTACGAAAGTAGTGACCAGGACATTGAAAGATCTGACTAAAGTTAGTCTTTAGGATATTCTGGTAATTTGTATTCTCCAAGTTATCACTGTTTCCAATTTCCACAAAGAATGAAGAGCTACATTTTAAAGTAAGATCAAAACCAAATCACTGCAAGTTTCAAATGCATTTTATCAAATCAGAGCAGTGCAGTAATTCTGAGAGAATTCAAAGAAAGTCATTAGATAAGAAAGAGAATGTTTGCCAGGAGTATGCTAGGATCTGGAGGAGGCCGGGCTTGCAAAAGGAAAGTAGAAGGAGATGACCCAGAAAGCACAGTATCTTTGCTGCTTATGTTCCTAAGGGGGAAACCCCTTAGACCACACATTACAGCTTCCATAAAGGGAAATGCTGTACTTCTACTTTTCTCTTAAAATACTCTCTTAAAGGGAGTTTTTACACAAGCAAAATGATGTACATTTATTTACAGTATTTGTAAAGTAAGTTTGATCTATGGCTTGCATGAAAAAAAACTGTGATAAATTTCTTAAGCTATAAAGTATATGCCAATGTAATGATAAACTAACAGAGAGGTTATCACGGTTTCAGTAACGCCTCAAATCTTTTCCACAAAAATCTTTTTGGAAAATGAGTGAAAATGTCTCACCATGCTGAAAAGGAAGTTTACCCCTGAGGCTTCTAGAAACAAAATAGATTGTAAATATGTAGTTTCTTTAAATATTTTAATATGAGTGCAAACCCTTGGTTTGGAGTAAAATTGTTCATAGGATGAATTTTTTTAATCAGAAAAATTAAATTTAATCAATAACACAATAAAACTCATCTCCTGGACTCTGCTTGATAAAAACTGTATAATTGCTACAGACAAATAAAAAGAAAAAAATCTAATTAAATTCCTTAAAATTCCATAGAAATCAAAGCCCTTCTTTTTAAGCATTTAAAAAAGAAAATTAAACAATGATGAAATGATCAGTTTAAATAACTGACTCACAATATCATGTCATATCAATTCCTTTTATCTCATATATAACTGGATCAAGATAAACTATTGTGTTTGTCAGAACACAGATACTACAGAGTAAAAGCAACAATTGGCAACATTTATTGACATGAAATGTTAATCTGGGCTACCATCATTCTAAATCATTGGAGCATATGATTACAGGAAATCAAAGAATAAAATCTATCATTCTATTCATTTACCAGATTACCACATTTTATGTAAGGAAGAAATAAGGGGTACATATTTAAATTGCCTCTGCACAATATTAATAAATATATAAGTATCAGATAATGCAATTTAACATATTTGAAACCAGCGAATTTTTGTAGATCTTACCAAATACGAAGAAACGTCAATAATTAAGATTATTCTGCTACTGGGGATTCTGGCTAGAAAGATAAGCTCTCAGGACACCATGAAAACTGACAGAATTTTGAAAAACTTAGAACTTCATAACTACATCTGAGCTTTTCTCCACTTTATTCACCAGATGAACCTGGGAAATCGGTTACTTCAATAACATGATGATTCCAGGAACCTGGATATTACTTTAATTTCTGTTTTCACTTTCTTCCTTCTATTTTAATTTTGCAAGAAACAGAGTACAACTCGTCATGGAATTTCTATAGTTAGCTCTAACTCATGATTCTAAAATATATTGAGATAGCTTCTTAAATGTTAAATGCTTTAAAATAAAATCTTTATTATAAAACCGTATTAGATTTCTAGAAAACTGAGAACATAGGACAGACTATTCTCACACGCACCACAACCACGTCCCCCTATTACGAACACTTAGCGCCTTACTGATGTGCATTTAGAGCATTCCTTGGCTTGACTGATCACTTATTTTTATTGCTGAATAATATTTCATTGCATATCTATACCCTCTTTATTTATACCTTCTTCCATTGAAGGACATCTTGATCTTGGTTACCTCTGGCTTTTAGTGATTATGAAGGCTGCTAGAAACATATGCATGCAAGGTTTTTGTGCATGTGAGTTTTCCAATCTGTTGGGTAAATACATAGGGTTGCGATTGATAGATCCAATGAGAAGACTGTTTAACTTAGTGAGAAATGCCAAACTGTCTTCCAAAGTGGCTGCACCATTTTGCATTCCCAACAGCAAAGAATGAGAGTTCCTGTTGCTCTACACCCTTATCAACAATTGGTGGTGTCATCAGACTTTAACCTTTCTCATAGGTATACAGGTGGTATTATTGACTTACTTTTAATTACCTATTGACAAATGATGTTGAGCTTCTTTTCATATGTTTATCTGACAGCTCTTTATCATCTTTGATGAGGTATCTGTTCAGATCCTTTGCCCGTTTTAAAATAAATTTGTTTTCCTACTGTTGAGTTTTAAAAGTTCTTTGTTAATTATGGACACAAGTCCTTTTTAGTAGATATATGTTTTGTAAATGTTTTCTACTAATCTATAGTTACCTTTCTTTCTCCTAATAGTGACTTTCACAGGGTGGAAGTTTTTAATTTTAATAAAGTCTACTTTATTTTTTCTCTCATAGACTGTGCTTTCAGTGCTGTATTTAAAACCTGATCACCAAACCCAAAGTAACATTTTATCCTATGTTTCCTTTAAGAAGCTTTGTAACTTTGCATTTACGTATAAGTCTATGATCCGTTTTGAGTAAATTTTGTGAAAAGTCTGTGTCTAAATCCTCGTGTGTTTTGCATGTGGACATCCAATTGTTCCAGCACCATTTACTGAAAATGCAATTCCTCCTCCATAAAGTTGACTTTGCTCTCTTGTTGTAGGTCAGTCGATTGTATTTGTTAGTCTATCTGGGCTGTTTCTTCTTTTCCCTTGACCTATGGCAATGGTCTGAATGTTTGTGTTTCCCCCAAATTCATATGTTGAAATCCTAACCCCAAAGATGATGGTATTAGAAGGTGGAGCCTTTGGAAGGTGCTTAGGTCATAAGGGTGGAGTCCTCACGATGGCACAAGAGCCCTGATAAAAGAGGTCCCAGAAAGATCCCTCATCCCTTCCACCACATGAGGGCACAGTGAGATGGTATCTACTATGAACCTGAAAGAGGGTTCTCACCAGAACCCAACCCAACCCACGCTGGCCCCGTGATCGTGGACTTTCAGCCTCCAGAACAGGG
The DNA here is from genome assembly GCF_002837175.3 of Physeter macrocephalus. Classification (NCBI taxonomy): domain Eukaryota; kingdom Metazoa; phylum Chordata; class Mammalia; order Artiodactyla; family Physeteridae; genus Physeter; species Physeter macrocephalus. The sequence goes on along the minus strand of NC_041222.1, from coordinate 108,249,157 downwards.
AGAAATAAATTTCTGTTGTTTATAATCTACCTAGTTTGTGGTATTTTGTTACAACTGAAGTCACTTATATATCTATTGCTATGCCCATATAATACTGTCTTGATTATAGTAGCTCTACAGTAAATCCTCTGATATGGTAGTTTGAGTCCTCATTTTCCTTCTTCAGAATTATGTTGGCTCTTCTGAGTCTTTTACTTTTCCAAATAAAGTTTAGTATCAGTTTTTCTATATCTAAAAATATATCCTGCTCAAGAAAATGAGAAGACAAGCCACAGACTGGGAAAAAAATATTTGCAAAACACACATCTGATAAAGGACTGTTATCCAAAACACATCAAAAACTCTAAAACTCAATAATAAAAAACAAACAACCTGATTAATAAAATGGGCAAAAGATCTGAACAGACACATCACCAAAGAAGATCTATAGATGGCAAATAAACATATGAAAAATTGGTCCACGTCATAGGTTATCAGGGAATTGCAGATTAAAACAAAATAGCGTCACACACCTATCGGAATGGCCAAAATCCAAAACACTTGACAGCACCAATTGCTGGCAAGGATGTGGAGCAACAGGAACTCCCATCCGTTGCTGGTGGGAACACAGAAATGGTGCAGCTACTTTGGAAGACAGTTTGGTGGTTTCTTACAAAACTACGCATACTCCTACCTATGATCCAGCAACCAGGCTCCTTGGCATTTACCCAAATGAGTTGAAAACCTACACATGAATGTATCTTAGAGCAACTTTGTTCATAATTGACAAAACTTAGAACCAACCATGTCCTTCAGTAGGTGAATGGATAAATAAACTGATACATCCAGAAAGCTGAAAAGAAATAAGCTATAAAATCAAATGGAAGAAGCTTACATGCATATATCACTAAGTGAAAGAAGCCAACCTGAAAAGGCTACACACGGTACAACTGCAACTCCAAGACTTTCTGGAAAAGGCAAAACTATGGAGACAGTGAAAGGATCAGTGCCTGCAGGGGTTTGTGGGGAGGTAGGATGAATACGTGGAGCACAAAGGACTTTCAGGGCAGTGAAATTATTCTGTGTGACATTATAATGGTGGTCACAGGTTATACATTTATCAATACTCCCAGGATGTACAACAGCAAGAGTGAACCCTAATGTAAACTATGGACTGAGTGATTACAGGTGTTAATTCAGGTTCATCAATGGTAACAAATGAACCCTCTGGTGGGGATGTTGATGGTAGGGAGACTGTGCATGGGTGGGGGCAGGGGTATACGGGAAATTTCTGCACTTTCCACTCACTTTTGCTGTGAACCTAAAACTGCTCTGAAAAAATAAAGTCTCATTTTGAAAAACCGCTTGCTGGGATTTTGAATGGGATTGCACTGAATATGTAGATAAAATTGAGCAGAAGTGGCATCTGAACAATACTGAGTCTTCCTATCTATGTACCTGGAATACCTCTAAATTTATTGAGATAATTACATTTCTTTCATTCAGGTTTCAGAGCTTTCCACATACAGATCCTCTAAATATTTTTTTTTTAGTTTTACAGCTAAGTATTTCATTTATTTGGTTATATGGTAAATGGCTTTGCTTCCTTAAAATCAAATTCTAGATGTTCCTTGACGCATACAGGAAAGCAGTTGACTTCTGTGTATTCTCCTTGTTTGCTGTCTCCTTGCCTCTTTGCTTATTAGTGCTGGAAAGTGTCTTGTTGAACCACTGGGATTCCCTACTTATACAACATTTTCAGCTATGAACAAAGAGAGTGTATTAGTCAGGGTTCTCCTGAGAAACAGAATCAATAGTGTGTGTATATGTGAAAAGATTTATTATAAGGAAATGGTCGTGTGACTGCAGAGGCTGGAAAGCCCAGACCCAGGAGAATGGATTGGTCCAATTCCAGCCCGAAGGCCTGAGAAACAGAAGAGCCAATGGTGTATGCTCCAGTCTGAGTCCAAGTCCAAAGACAGGAGAAGACCAACGTCTCAGCTCAAAGACGGCCAGACAGAAAGAATTCTTCTTTATTCAGCCTTTTATTCTACCCAGGCCTTCAACAGATTGGAGGAGGCCCACTTCCATTCGGGAGGGCATTCTGTTTTGCTCGTCTACTGATTCATCCAGAAATACCCTCATATACACCATAATAATGTTTAACCAAATATCTAGGCATCCCATCACCCCATCAAATTGACACAGGAAATTAACCATCACAGAAGGTTCGATATCCATGGAAAAGTGATGAAAGAGCTTACTCATTCTTGATCTTAAGGGGAAAAAATCCACTGTCAACCCATTAAGTGTAATTTGTAGGTTTTGTGTCGATGTCCTTTATTATGTTTACAAAGTTTCCCTGCAGTCCTATTTTGCTGAGTTTTTTTCATGAGCGTGAAGTGGATTTCGTCAAATATCTCTTTAGCAACAAGTGATAGGATAGGATTTTTCTTCTTTTGCCTCTTAATGTTGATTACACTGACTGATGTTCAAATTCTGAACAAGACTTGTATAGTGAGAATAAATCACACTCTGTTGTGGTCTGTACTTATTTGTATAGTGTTGATTTTGATTTATTATTACTTTGTTGAATATTTTTGCATATATGTTCATTAGAGATATTGAGCTATAGTTTTCCTTTCTTGTAACATCTTTATTTATTTGGTACTAGGGTAATACTGGCATCATAGTTAAGAAGTGTTCCCCTGATTCTATTTTCTGGATGAGTTGGTGGAGAATTACTATCATTTCTTCCTTAAATATTTAGCTGAATTCACCAGTGAAACCATCACTGCTTATTTATTTTTTGGAAGGTTATTATTTACTATTTAATTAATTATATTTAATTAATTGATAACCTTAAATAATTAAGGTTATTGTTTAATATTTTATTAATTATATATTAATTAACTTATTTAATAGTCATAGGCCTCCTCAGTTACCAAATTCTCCTGGTGAGAGGTAGGGAGTTTGTGTCTCTCAAGAAATTGGTCCATTTCAGCTAAGTTATCAAGTTGTGGGCCTAGAGTCATCACACTATTCCTTTATAGTCCTTTTAATGTCCACAGGTCAGTAGGGAGGACCTCTCTCATATTTCTGATATTGGTAAATTGTTCTCTCTCTCTCTTCCTCTTCTGCCAAATGCTACAATTCATTGACCTTTTCAAAAAAAATTAGATGTTGATTTTATATACTATTTTCTTGTTTTCAATTTTATTAATTTCTACTCTAATTTTTATTGTTTATTATTCTTTACTTGTTTGGGGATTACACTGCTCTTCTTTCTCTAGTTTCTTAAAGTGTAGACTTAGATTACTGCATTTCGATCTCTCTTCTTTGATGATATAGGTGTTCAGTGTTATAAACTTCCCTGTAAGCATTTCTTTGGCTGCATCCCACACATTTTGATTAATTATAATTTCATTTTCACCCAGTTGAAGGTATTTCTAAATTTCTCTTGCAGATTTAGAAATGTGTTGTTTATTCTCCCAATATTTTGGAACTTCCAGTTATCATTTTGTTACTGAATTCTAGTTGACTCCACTGTGTTGTGAGAACATACTTTTTTACAATTTCTACTTCTTATTTATCTGTTAGTTGTGTTCTGTGGCCCAGGGTGTGAGGTTCCCTGGGAGCTTGAGAAGAGTGTGTTCTCTGCTGCAGTTTAATGCTTACTTATAACAAGTGTCAACTACAACAAGGTGATTGACAAGACTGTGCAATCATTTATATCTTTGCTGATATTCTGCCTGTTTTATTTATCAATTACTGAAAGAGGGGTTTTGAGGTCATAAACTACAATAATGGGTTCATCTATTTCTCCTTTCATATCCATCAGTGTTTGCTTTACATATTTTTATAACCAGATAGGGTAAGGGGTCCCCAGGGAGAGAGAACCAGGCATGGCTTTCCTGACGTAAGAGAAGCCATTTTTGGCCGAACCCATTTTGGGATCTGAGCCTGGACACTGTGCTTACCCTTGAACAGGTCTCAGTAATTAATGATCTTAAGTGAACAAAGGAATGCAGGAACAAAGGAAAAGCAGTCAAGAAACAATCGTTCAGCAATAAAACAGAGTCCGAGTTCCTCAAGGGATGTACAGAACATGTGCTACAATTCTGCAGGAACTCAGGCTCCGTCCCAGGTGGAAGATGGAAGGATGATGTTGACCCTCTTGACATCAATCAACTAAAGATTGGACTCAGTTGACCTTTGCCCCAAATCTACGCTGAATTCTCCTCTGCTCAACCCCCCTCATGAATATGCATGTACCTTTAGCTTTGAACTTCCCCAGTTTTGCTGTTGGGGAGACACTGCTTTGGGAGAGATCCCCGGGGTTCTCCTTACTTGCTGCAAGTAATAAATCCTTCCTTCTCCCAGTCTTTGCCTTGGCTATGTCTATTGGCTCAACACCCACCAAGAGGGGAACTCGGGTTTCAGGCGCCATTTTGACCCTCTCATTAGGTGCAAACACACTTAGCATTGCTATGTCTTCTTGGAAAATTGATCCCTTTATTATTATGTAATGCTCTTCTTTATCCCTGCTATTTTTCTTTGCTTGGAATTTGAATTTTCCAGAATCAATAAAGCTACTCCAGCTTTCATCTGATTGGGTTAGCATGGCATATCTTTCTCCTTCCCTTGACTTGTGATCCAGCTGAGTTTTTGTATTTAAAGTGAGTCTCTTATAAACAACATATGGTTGGGCCTCAGGTCAATAGCTACCATTTTTCTGCCGCTATTTGTTGCATTTGCTTTTTGTGTGTGTGGTACGCGGGCCTCTCACTGTTGTGGCCTCTCCCGTTGCGGAGCCCAGGCTCCGGACGCGCAGGCCCAGCGGCCATGGCTCACGGGCCCAGCCGCTCCGCGGCACGTGGAATCTTCCCGGACCGGGGCACGAACCCGTGTCCCCTGCATCGGCAGGCGGACTCTCAACCACTGCGCCACCAGGGAAGCCCCGCATTTGCTATTTTTAACCCCTCTTTTTTTTCTGCCCTCTCTGGTTTTATCTGAGCATTTAAAAGATTCCACTTTATCATGTCTCTCTGTCCATCTGTATCACTTCTCCTCCAGTTCCCTGTTGTGGTCCTTCCTGACTTTGGTTTCCCTCAATACTCCTCCTCACAGAGTCTGTCCTGCATCTGTTCTGCTGTAACCTTGCTGTTATACAGACCCTGCTGGTGTGATGGGAAGCTGTGGGCGGGAAGCCCTCTATTCCCTTATGATTAAATCTGAGTGTTTCAGTGTGTCTGTGTCTCTGGTCTGTGACCTTCACAACTGTTTCTCCGGTGGTAGGGCTTTCCTTCCCCTTAGGAGGGGTACTCCATTATTGAGAGTAAATCCTCATCCCAGAGCCTCGATAAAGTCGCTTCCCCTGGAGACCACGTCTTTCTTCTGGAGAATGCTCTGGGCATGTGAGTAGAACACAGGATCCAGCCATCCCCCGTCCAGACACAGACCCACAGGGTTCTCTCATTCTCCTGCTGGTCTGCATTCAGCCTCCAGAAATTTGTCTCAGTTACCATCTAAGTTTCCTACCAGTTCATGGCGCAGGGGATCCTGGCTCCACAGATGGAGACCTACACTGCATTTACTTCAATAAATTCCATTTTTCTGACTCGTAAAATTTTCAAAAGTAATTCTCCCCTTAGTGAAATATTCACAGTTGCAGGACTGATCTCGATGCCCAGCTCTTAGCATCTCACAGCCTTGCTGAAAATCCCTAAATCTCCTCACGGTCACAGAACCAACAACCAAGCTCAGCTTCTTCCCCACACTGTTTTCCACTGTTTCTGACCCTCTGACCCAGCTGGGTTTCCTGTTTCCAGCATTTTAATCTAATCATGTTCTGTCTCTCACTCAGTACATCCCTTCAAAGCTGTGTACTGGCCCCAAACCAACCCCAAATTCTAAAACCTTCAGTGGCCAACCTCTCCATAAAGCCTTTCAGACCCCCCAGAAAAAAAAACTCCTCTTCTTTCTCCTAAGTTCCCAGGGCATTTTATCCATCACTTTCTGATGCAAGGCTCATTTTCTATCAAGTCCTATGGTTATTTATCTCGCGAATTATGTCTTTTACTTTAGACTTTATGTTCCCTAGAAGGCAGGGATCAGTGTATAATTCATCTTCATAATTTTGAAATCAACAAGTAAAGTTCTTCCCATAGAATATCTATAATAATTATTTTCTGAAAGAGTAAAATAAAATAGTTGCTTTTGATTCTTCTTAGGGATTTTTCCCCAATCATTTTTATTCTTCCTCCCATAGCTAAAATATATAATTGTGAATCTAGGTTAATGGCTTGAAACCAAGATAAATTGCAGCATTTCAATGCTTCACTTGTCAGTAAATAGTTTTATGATTTTAATTCATTTTTACTTATATATTTAAAAAGTACTTGGAATTAAATATGGCCGATTTAATGAAGCATACGTTTCCTGATTTCCTAGTAAAACGATTGTAAAGGCACAAACATATAAACGTACAAGGACACATAAAATGTAGACCAGAACAGATAAGATATATCAACAGAACTCTGTTAGCTGGAAATCAGATGGACATGTGATATATGACTCAGCAGATCAGAAATACATGGAACCTTAACCCTGCAGAGGCTGGAGTTGATGAAAGGTAAACATATTTGACTACAGGACCTTGGAAAGGCTCGGGAATTGGTGGCCCACACAAAAACTGTATCTTATGCTTCTCTCGTAAGCTTACATGAGTCTAAAGCTTCTCTTAATCAGAGGTTGTCCTTTCCCTTCCCCCCTGAAACCAACAGAGTGTTGCCCAAACTGGTCATTAAGCATTTGTTACCTCTTTCCACTTTTTTTCTTTTAATTTATAGAACGTGTTGGGTTGGCATTTAGTGGACTTAAATTCTGTTGCCAGTGTCTGTCATTCTTCCTGCTCTATGTTTAAACTTTCCCTTTTTAAATGATTCACCTATTACTGCACAGAGAAAATGACATTCACTACCATATTCAAAATCACTTTGAAAATAGCTGGAGGTCTTAACAAAATTAAAGTGCAATTTGACACATTAATTTCTTTCTCATGACACTCAGTTCCGTAGTTTGCTCTGAGCTCTCACCGTAAGTATAACCTAAGATCACCCCAGCCTTTGCTTCTGTCTTATAATGTGTTCAGAAGCTTCTTTATCCTCATATTCTGTATCCGTTGATGCCTGTGCTACTGAAATATAAATCTATCCTTTTCAAGAGCAGTCGATACCACATTCCCACTATCAACTTACTTCTTATGAAATATTTTATTTCCATCAATAAATAATGTGCCCCGAGGTGTATTTTGCCAAGGCCTCTCCTCTCAGGAGTTTCCAGTGTCACTGAACGCAGGCAGCTATTGTGTTAGATGCTCTCTCTCTCTTGGACTGACTGACGTCCTGTACTCGGTTCTTCTATTCAGGAGCTGCCCATCTTCTCTCCTGCTCAAAGCGACCTCTCACTGCCTGCTGAGCTCAGAGAAACACCCCGACTGATCCTGTGCTCCTGTCACTTCTCTCACACACACACACAAACACCGCCTCGTTCCCTGTCAGAATAACCGTTTCTCAGATTTACTAAAGGGTCAACGAGAAGTCAACTTCATCCAGCCACCCACCCAACAATCCTTCTGCATCAAGAGCCTGCAGAAATAATTAGGATATAAAGAGGATATGAAATATCAACTCAAAAGCAATGACTTTGCTTCTAATAAAAAATTAAGAGATTCTCAGAAAGTTCTACTGTTTCTATTTCATTGTGTACTAACTCTTTAAATGGTGGCTAATTTTGGAAAAGATGATCTCAGGGAAGCAACGTGCCCATCAGTCAGATTCTTTTATTCCCTAACCAAATGATTCCCAAACGGGCAACCGATGGAAGTTATTTCTAAAATATATTTCTGAGAAACAGGGTATGTTGCCCCATTCACCAAATCTTTGTGGTTTCTGCCATTTGCACGGTGACCTTGTAGGATTTAATCCCTTGAGGCAGTATCATCGGCCTCAGAGCCCCCGCAGGTAGCTCATGCCTCTACACACGTCTCCTGAAACTGCCACCTGGTGACGTCTAAACTCACGCTCAGGCTTTGGTGAAGTTGCTGACCTTTAACCCCCTAGTTCCCATAGTCTCAGCAGGATTTCCCCCTAAGTCCACCCAGGCAGGGGCTGTTTTCTGCACCAACTGTGCCCACGAAGGCCTGGTTGTGGGGTCAGTGTCCCTCTGGGTCTCAGGAGCTGTCACAAGGCCTGGCAGTCATTTCTAAGACCACACGCCCTCCCCGCTCCTTCCTACAAGGTACCAGCTCTGAATCCACAACTTCAGGGCGCACTCACCATCCTCCTCCCTAACGATCACCTTTCTTTTCTTGGACCCCTTTTTCTCTCCTCTTATTGCTTGAAGGCTTTGAGGGGCCACTTCTCACAACGCCTCCCAGCACAACGCTGGGCGATGCCAGCACCCATGCCGAGGGCCCTCCCTGCGTCTCAGCCCCTCCACCTCAGCGGTGGCACGTCCACAACCCCAGCCGCTCTCGCTCTCGGGAGCGCGGAACTGCCCACAGCGGCCGCTGCTTTCAAGATGCAGCCAAACACCCCCCTCACCAGCACCCTCCCCTCCCTCCAGAAAGTCCAGCAGCAAATGGCCTCGGGCCACCTACACCTTCAACCCATCACTCCTACCGCGTGTCCAATGTTCCTTATCACCCCCACCCCTGACGTCTTCCTCTCTAGCCTTACCAGCTTAAGTTCCTTAGTAAATTATTTTAATTTCTTTTGGGCACAAACCCACAATTCGCTCCCTTTACAGGATGTGCTTGCATGAATCCCGATCTTGGTTTAAGCTGAATCTCCAGCTCCTGGGGGTCTGAACGCACAAAGCTGCGTAAAGCACACAGCCGTGCGAGCCCTGACACAATTCGTGACCTCTCATCAGGCGGGAACTCGGTGGTACCCAGCACCCATCTCCCTGGTCACTCCCTCACCGCACCCCTGGAAGAACATCTCAGACCACGTCTCCTCAACCCCCTCCCCTCATCCTTACTCAGTTTGCGACCTGTTTTTCTCTGTTGCTCAGAAAAATAACAGACAAACAGAAAGAAATCATAGATGTTCCACAAACTCCAGCCATGATATTTGTACCTCCGTTTAGGCTAGAAAGTGTTCTAGGCACAAAGATGTCTTTTAAAATCTTGCTTTGCTTAAGGAACACACAGAGAGAGACGGGATCCTCATCTCTTAGTTCTACGACTCCTTAACTTCCAGGTAAGGAACCCAGTGTAAGGACGGGCACACCAATGAAAGACTTCAGTGAAAGCAGGATCAGTGAGTATCCATCAGAGACAGAATGCACAATACCTTCGTTTGTGTTCTACTTAATCATTTATCCATAATACGCATATCCACTGACCCCCGACTATGGGTAAGGAAGTACTCAATAAAGGTTGAATGAACAAATGCACTGACAGACAGGAAGATGGAACAAATTCTAAAATACAGCATAAAATTCCAGGCAACTTTTCATTAAACAGTTAAAAAACTCTTCCAATATGAGGTTATTAACTACTAATGAATATTGCCCTGAATACAGATGAATGTCAGTGCTATCAGTGGCATTTTACAATTTATTGTCCCAGGTGAGAGAGGGCTTTATTTTTCATTAAAAAAAAACTTTAATTATCAGGAGTATCTATGTCAAATATTTATAATAACCATGTTTCAGAATGGCATACAAATATACTTTATTTCAGGGCTTCCCTGGTGGCGCAGTGGTTGAGAGTCCGCCTGCCGATGCAGGGGACGCAGGTTCGTGCCCCGGTCCGGGAGGATCCCACGTGCCGCGGAGCAAACCTACACGTGGAAGTTTACAGCAGCTTTATTCATAATTTCTGTAACTTGGAAGCAACCAACATGTCCTCCAGCAGTTGATGGATAAATAAACTGATACGTCCATCGAGACAATGGAATATGACTCAGCTCTAAAAAGAAATGAGCTATCCAGTCGTGAAAAGACATGAAAGAACCTTAAATGCATATGACTAAGTGAAAGAAGTCAGTTTGAAAAGGCTTCAGATTGTATGATTCCAACTATATGACCTTCTAGAAAAGGCAAAACTGTGGAGACAGCAAAAAGATCAGTGGTCGCCAGGGGTTTGCTGGGAGGAAAGCTGAACAGGCAGAGCACAGAGAATTTTCAGGGGAGTGAAAATAATTTCTCTAATATTATAGTGATGGATACATATCATTGTACATCTGCCCAAACCCATGAAACGCCAAGAGTGAGCCAAGAGTAAACTATGGACTCTGGGTGATGATGTGTCACTGTAGGTCCATCAGTTGTAACAAATGTACCGTCTGGTGGGGATGTTGATGGTTGATACAGAGGTATAAGGGAAGCCTCTGTATCTTCATCCCAATTCTGTTGTGTGCCTTAAATTTCTCTAAAAAAAACAGTCTTTTTAAAAAGAACATAATTTCCAATTGTAGTTCAATTCTGAAATATTTTCATAATTTAAATACCAACGCCAGTCACTTTTTCCCACTGAGAGTTGACATGAGTGACCGGTCTTTATTCGAGCGCGTTTTTACATTTTTACATCACGGCCACGAGAACTGTCTCGGCGAAGTCTCTGGAGCACCAGCTGAGAGGGCCATTCCAAGCAGCCCACCTGCCCTGTTCCTGGATAATTTCCAAAGAAGCTATAACAATACATTATTCTCGATAAAACCTGCTTAATTCTTTAAATACCAATTTTTAAAATCTGAGACTAGCTTCCAACCAGACACTACAAATGAAAACCTCAACTTTTCATCTTTTAACGTTAATTCATCACATTTTAAGAGTCTGTCACATAAGTATCACAGATGAGCTCCACAAAGGCAGCTGCCGAAAGGCAAAGTGTGCTGTAAATTTTTAAAATTACCCCGTTGCCAAGGTTGATTCCCAGATTTATAACAATGGATTATTAAAAAAAATATATTGCCGCTATTTTTTAAAGTAACTTTTAAAACCCTTGGTGAAATAATCAAAAGGAAATGTACTTGCATCTTAAATCAGTTATATATGCTTTATCACCCCTGAAAACTATTACCACATAGCATACCTGAATAAAATATGGTTTCGGCAAACACGCAAATCCTATGAACCCCCTCCAGTCTGCTCCCTAAGGGGGTGGAACAGGCAACTGCTAATAGGGCTCAGCATTCCAAAGAAGATTTTCCAGGGCTGTTCCAAGATCTCCAGCTGGTTTTTATATAGATTTATACAGGTTTCAGTGGTCTGTTAGCTAAGTGATAAACGGGGGGCTGCTGACTTGGTCTGACTTAGGGGTTCTGCCCACTCGCCCACCTTTATTCCCAAGGGAAGGGAAGAACTGGTTGGGTTTTCGTGAACGAGATCCGGGATTCTGGCAGGAAACCCCAGGGCTGCAGGGTTGCTGGTGGTGCTTCACAGGACTCTCCTGTCTCCACAGGAGGTGGAGGATGGAAACGGGACGGGCAACGTCCAAGGCTCTCCATCCCCTCCCATCACCCCGTGAAAACGGTTCCATTTACAGACCTGGTCGCGACCCCTCTATGTCAGGTGAAACACAGAGATGGAGAAATGAGGGTCGGGGGTATCTCTCAAGGCTGCTTTCGAAGGAAAAGAGAAATGCCATGCGGCGCCGTCGGAAAGGAGCGCCACATCCCCGCTCCCTGGATTCTGTGCTCTTCTTCAAATAAAGATCATGTATCAGATCTATGCGTGTAAATCAAGAAGAACGGCATCAGTGGCCTGTGCACCTGTCTTATACACGTTCTCAGCACACCCAAGGACACTGAGTAATGAGATTTTCTCCCCTATTTTCAGGCCAGTCCACTATCAAGTGATTTGCCTGCTTGATTATATCGATTTTGCATCTGGGCAGCAGGTAGAAATAATCAATGTGAAAAGGTCAGCGTGTCAGGGGAGGAACCGCAGATCCCATACGGGTGGTTGCAGGGGTGAAAACACGCCAGGTCGACACGCTGACAACGCCAAGGCAGCGGAGGCCTCTCCACCCTCTCGGGCCCAGACCGCGCGCTCACCTACCGGCTTATCCTCTTCAGAGAGGAGCCGGCGGGATTCAGGGCACAGCTGAGGGTGGTCACGCAACAAGGTTCAAGCAGCAGCGGGAAACCCATCACCTCCTTAAACACGCGGTGCATGATGGAGGCGCAGAGCCAAAGGGAAGCCAGACCCCGGGAGGGCTCCACCCCCAGGACCTTGGCCAGAGGGTGACCAGGCGTCTGTCCACGGAAGGAGAGGGTAGGACGGCCCCTCAGCCGCAGGGCCGGGTCCCCTGGGGGTGCCCACCCCCTGCTCCAAACCCAGCTGGATGCCAGACCACAGAGTGTGGGAAATGCAGTGTGCAGGACATCCTGGGATGCTGAGCAAGGGAGAACCATGTAGAGAAGGACCGTGACACAGCACGCCGCAAATAACCTGCACAGAACGAAGGAAAGAGATGAGACGGCTCTGAATTGTTTCCCAGAGACTAAAGAGTAATAGATGAACGTCCATCCCCAGGAACGCTGGACCAGCCTACAGCTGCCCTCGGAAAGCAAACCAGGGAAGCCAGAAGTCAATCAAACAAGCCAACAAAGGACAAAAACAAACGTTATCTGAAGGTACTGAAGACCCAGCTGTGGGCCAGGGAGGCAGGGTCCCGGTGCTGGGAGAGGGCTCACCTCCCACAGGCCGACGTCTGTCTCTAAACCGACAGAGATGCTGGGAAGCTGAGCAAGAATCTGAACGGTTTCTCCCCATTTCTTAAGGAAGTAACACCCAGGTGTCCAGGCTTCTAGGACAGCCAAGACTGAGGATCCAGGACCCTCAAGAGAAGGCAGTGAAAAAAAAAAGAGAAGGCAGAGTGGACACGTGAGCTGTGCACACACCTCCTCTGGGTCCCGGGTCCTCACCAGGCCACGCGGGGCAGGTGCAGAAGAGCCCACAGCACCGGGTGGGAAGAGGCGAGAATGTGGTGGAAGCTTCAGCAGCCACAGGGGCCTGGGGGATAAATCACGGCAGATGGGGCCTGCCAGCGAGCAGGCGATCAATTCCCAAGACTTTCACTTGGGACCCCCTGAAAATAGAGTACCCCTGGATCTACGGAGAAGCAGAAATACACTGAGTTTTGTAAGTACTGAAGCTCAGCCTCGATAACGCTCCCACTTGGTGGTAGGAAGGTGACGCGTCCCCCCGCGTTGACGTCTCATCCAGAGCCTTTGCGGTTGGTCACACCAAGACTCCAGCTGCAGAAAATAAACAGGCAGAGCAGGAGAGGTGACCAAGAGGAAAAACGAGCCCTAGAAGTAGACTCAGAGTTGATCCAGATGTTGGAATTATCAGACTCAAGTGTTAAAATAATTATAATTAATATGCTCAGAAAAATGGTTGGCATTATGCTAAATTGCACCAGGGAACTAGAGTCTATAAAAAGAGCCAAGTGTAAACTCTTGACATAAAAAATACAGTATATGAAATTATGAATTCAATAGGCTATATTAGACAGGGGGTTGGCAAACCTCAGCCTGTGGGCCACATCTGGCAGACTCTTGGTTTTGGTAATTAACTTTTACTGGAACAAAATTGTATCCATCTGGTTACCTACTGGCTATGACTTTGTTGTGTTATAATGCCAAGTTTTCTAGTTGTGACCAAGGCTATAAAAGCATACGATATTTACTATCTGGCCTTTTACAGAGAAAGATCACTGATCCACGGATTAGGAAAAGAAGAATAGATGACCGCAATAAAGTTCAGGAGAAAATCTCCAAAATGAAGCACGAGAAGAACCTTTAAAAATGAAAATAAGGGAGCATAAAGATATAACAGGTGTCCAGATAATAAGGTCTAATTTATGCCCCTGTAATGAAAAGAGAGAAGGTGATGCTGACATAATACTTGAATAATGGCTGAGATTTTCTAAAAGTGGTGAGAATATCATGCTATAGATTCAAGAATCATCACGGACACCAAGCAGGGAAACACAAGCAAACATAAGATGAAGCAAACTCAAATCTGATGAGCAGCTGAGGGGGGTATTGAGAGTTTAACCTTCTTTGGGTAACAACAAAACTGACAGTTTACTGTTATCCACTCAAATGACAAAAGCCAGAAGACAGTAAAATAACCTCTCTAAATTCCAGAAAGCACATGACTGCCAAAAAGAATTCTATGCCCATATCCTTTGGTTTGAAGAATAAAAATAAGTATTTCCAACCAAACTAAAACTGAGTGATGTCACCGGCAGTAGACTCTCATTGGAAAGAATGACTAGAAGTGGTTCTTCAGGTGCAAGGATATGGCAGAGAAAAGCACTCAACTCAGTAAGGAATAGAGTAATGGGAAAAAAAATGTGGATAAATCTAAATTTCTTCAAATAAAGATCATGTATCAGATCTATGTGTGTAAATCAAGAAGAACGGCATCAGTGGCCTGTGCACCTGTCTTATACACGTTCTCAGCACACCCAAGGACACTGAGTAATGAGATTTTCTCCCCTATTTTCAGGCCAGTCCACTATCAAGTGATTTGCCTGCTTGATTATATCGATTTTGCATCTGGGCAGCAGGTAGAAATAATCAATGTGAAAAGGTCAGCGTGTCAGGGGAGGAACCGCAGATCCCATACGGGTGGTTGCAGGGGTGAAAACACGCCAGGTCGACACGCTGACAACGCCAAGGCAGCGGAGGCCTCTCCACCCTCTCGGGCCCAGACCGCGCGCTCACCTACCGGCTTATCCTCTTCAGAGAGGAGCCGGCGGGATTCAGGGCACAGCTGAGGGTGGTCACGCAACAAGGTTCAAGCAGCAGCGGGAAACCCATCACCTCCTTAAACACGCGGTGCATGATGGAGGCGCAGAGCCAAAGGGAAGCCAGACCCCGGGAGGGCTCCACCCCCAGGACCTTGGCCAGAGGGTGACCAGGCGTCTGTCCACGGAAGGAGAGGGTAGGACGGCCCCTCAGCCGCAGGGCCGGGTCCCCTGGGGGTGCCCACCCCCTGCTCCAAACCCAGCTGGATGCCAGACCACAGAGTGTGGGAAATGCAGTGTGCAGGACATCCTGGGATGCTGAGCAAGGGAGAACCATGTAGAGAAGGACCGTGACACAGCACGCCGCAAATAACCTGCACAGAACGAAGGAAAGAGATGAGACGGCTCTGAATTGTTTCCCAGAGACTAAAGAGTAATAGATGAACGTCCATCCCCAGGAACGCTGGACCAGCCTACAGCTGCCCTCGGAAAGCAAACCAGGGAAGCCAGAAGTCAATCAAACAAGCCAACAAAGGACAAAAACAAACGTTATCTGAAGGTACTGAAGACCCAGCTGTGGGCCAGGGAGGCAGGGTCCCGGTGCTGGGAGAGGGCTCACCTCCCACAGGCCGACGTCTGTCTCTAAACCGACAGAGATGCTGGGAAGCTGAGCAAGAATCTGAACGGTTTCTCCCCATTTCTTAAGGAAGTAACACCCAGGTGTCCAGGCTTCTAGGACAGCCAAGACTGAGGATCCAGGACCCTCAAGAGAAGGCAGTGAAAAAAAAAAGAGAAGGCAGAGTGGACACGTGAGCTGTGCACACACCTCCTCTGGGTCCCGGGTCCTCACCAGGCCACGCGGGGCAGGTGCAGAAGAGCCCACAGCACCGGGTGGGAAGAGGCGAGAATGTGGTGGAAGCTTCAGCAGCCACAGGGGCCTGGGGGATAAATCACGGCAGATGGGGCCTGCCAGCGAGCAGGCGATCAATTCCCAAGACTTTCACTTGGGACCCCCTGAAAATAGAGTACCCCTGGATCTACGGAGAAGCAGAAATACACTGAGTTTTGTAAGTACTGAAGCTCAGCCTCGATAACGCTCCCACTTGGTGGTAGGAAGGTGACGCGTCCCCCCGCGTTGACGTCTCATCCAGAGCCTTTGCGGTTGGTCACACCAAGACTCCAGCTGCAGAAAATAAACAGGCAGAGCAGGAGAGGTGACCAAGAGGAAAAACGAGCCCTAGAAGTAGACTCAGAGTTGATCCAGATGTTGGAATTATCAGACTCAAGTGTTAAAATAATTATAATTAATATGCTCAGAAAAATGGTTGGCATTATGCTAAATTGCACCAGGGAACTAGAGTCTATAAAAAGAGCCAAGTGTAAACTCTTGACATAAAAAATACAGTATATGAAATTATGAATTCAATAGGCTATATTAGACAGGGGGTTGGCAAACCTCAGCCTGTGGGCCACATCTGGCAGACTCTTGGTTTTGGTAATTAACTTTTACTGGAACAAAATTGTATCCATCTGGTTACCTACTGGCTATGACTTTGTTGTGTTATAATGCCAAGTTTTCTAGTTGTGACCAAGGCTATAAAAGCATACGATATTTACTATCTGGCCTTTTACAGAGAAAGATCACTGATCCACGGATTAGGAAAAGAAGAATAGATGACCGCAATAAAGTTCAGGAGAAAATCTCCAAAATGAAGCACGAGAAGAACCTTTAAAAATGAAAATAAGGGAGCATAAAGATATAACAGGTGTCCAGATAATAAGGTCTAATTTATGCCCCTGTAATGAAAAGAGAGAAGGTGATGCTGACATAATACTTGAATAATGGCTGAGATTTTCTAAAAGTGGTGAGAATATCATGCTATAGATTCAAGAATCATCACGGACACCAAGCAGGGAAACACAAGCAAACATAAGATGAAGCAAACTCAAATCTGATGAGCAGCTGAGGGGGGTATTGAGAGTTTAACCTTCTTTGGGTAACAACAAAACTGACAGTTTACTGTTATCCACTCAAATGACAAAAGCCAGAAGACAGTAAAATAACCTCTCTAAATTCCAGAAAGCACATGACTGCCAAAAAGAATTCTATGCCCATATCCTTTGGTTTGAAGAATAAAAATAAGTATTTCCAACCAAACTAAAACTGAGTGATGTCACCGGCAGTAGACTCTCATTGGAAAGAATGACTAGAAGTGGTTCTTCAGGTGCAAGGATATGGCAGAGAAAAGCACTCAACTCAGTAAGGAATAGAGTAATGGGAAAAAAAATGTGGATAAATCTAAATAAATCATAACTGTAAGAACAATAACAGTCTCTCATGGAGAACAAAATACATGAGATTAAAACAGAGGTGAGATAGGCCATGATTCAGAAATCCCAGTCCTATAGATGTGCCGAGAGCTACATACGCACACGTACAATACACACAGACACACACACAAATACATCCAAAGACATGATAAGAAAATTCACTGCAATATAAATTTTAACTTCTAAAACTGGAAACCGTGTACACATGTGCCTCCCCAAAGCCAATTCCAATTACGGCTAAGATGCACAGGACGGCAACGCCTATCGCTCCCACTTTAAAAGGGAGAAGTCAGAGAACTCTGAGAGCACAGGTGTTGTTAAGTCCATCGTGGCGCTAAGGACTGAAGGAAACCACCAGGCACGGACTCCCAGATCAGGGTCAATGCTTCCACGGCCACCTCGAGCCCCGGGCGCGGGTGGATACAAGGGCAAACCCGCCGTAAAGAAGAGTTGGCAGAAGACGTAACAATTCACGCGCCGCTCGTGGGCCTGGGTCGGGGGCAGAATTCAGAGAAGCCCCATCACAGGGGCGTCCTCACCCCACCAGCCCTCCGCAGGGCCCTGGGCCGGCTGCTCAGGGGCAGCTGGGGAGGCCGGACTGGGCTGGAAGCTGGGGCACGGCTTAGGAGGCTGAGAGAACCGGGACCGTCGCAGGAGGCCAGGAGCCCAGAGCTGCCCAAGGCCAGGGTCACGGTGGGAGGTGGGTGGGGGCTTTGCTCCAGGGCAAAGCAGCAACCGCTCTCCACCAGGCTCTGCGAGTTCTGCTGAGCGAGCATGTCGCGCACGTGATGTTTCTTTGCGTGTGCATGTGATTATGATTAATCCAAAATATAAACTGGCTAGATGCAGATGCTAAAGGGGTTCTAAAGCGTATATGACAGAATGAGACTCACACATCTTATTTAAAAGCTTTCTTATCAGAGGCTCTCCATAATCGCCTATAAATCCAACATAATTATTTCCTTACTTTTCCTTTGGTTACTAGTCTGTTGGAGTTTCTCCTATCTCTCACGTTCACCCTCAATTAAATAAATTCAGTCCAATGACACCCTGAAATACCCCTATTACTCACTGTAAATACAAGGCTGTATAGGTTTAAGGGTTGAAACGTTCCTGTGAATAATTTATAGGCTGAGAGACTGTCTCATTTATCCCGACTGTGTCTATGTTTGCTTATGGAGCATTTTCAACTGTAAAATTCACGTCAATGAACCCTGCTGAGCGCCAGCTGCCACCCCCGTTAAACCTTAAATAGACAAACTGCTCATATTTCATGTACCAGTTACTCTTGAAAAAGCTTCATCAAAGTGGCATTATGCCCTGTTTGACAAGCACGCTAAGTTCTTTTTCCACTAGAAAAAAAGAGCAACTCGGCCATCAAGTTGTTCAGGAAACAGAAATGCTGGTTTCTTAGGGCTGTTCTGTTACTTTCCTCAGAAATACTCAAATGTCACTAGCAAATCTAGGAGAAGGAATTTCATATCATCCTGACCAGGCTTCCAGTATTTATGCCTCTTCTTTTCTATGACCTGCCCTGGTTCCCACTCTTCTTCCCTGTTCTTGGATGACTTCAGGCTCTGCCTGGTCGCCCTGACACCAGCCTCTCCCTTGGATTCGCCCACAGCCTAATGGAGAAGGTCCCCACGGCTCCGGAGCAGAAGAGAGGCGCCCAAGAGCAAATATACAAAAGCTAGTCCCCTGCAGTTCTGTACTCTGAACCAGGAGGAGGGAAAGCGATGTTTCGTTTCAGCCACCAGAGCCTCAAACGTGATCTCTAAGGGCAACCGTGGGGTTAAACCAGCAAGACTCCCACTGGTTTGAGGAGAATTTGGCTCTGACACAGGAGGCGGATCCCTCACCATCCCTCACCCATAAAAGGCAGGATGCAGCCATCATCCACTGTACAAGACAAAAACTCAGGTGCAAAGACACAGTGAGCCTTGAAAGAACTGCTGATAAGTTAAGTACAGGTTAGAACAGATGTTTTGGATGGAACATTCCTGGGCCTTATCAAGGAAGTCTTCATTCTAATGAAGAATTTTCATTCTAATTTTCCTTAACAATTATTTTCACCATCTGAAAATAAAAGGTTACTGAAATTTGTTGGAAAGAATAAGAAAGGAAATGCCTGTTGATATTATACCTTATGATTTAACCAAACAGCCGTCTCTAAAAGAATTTCCACTGAAGTCACTGAAATCATCATGAGAAATACTTACATAATTACACAACAGAAATCAGAAACCAGCAGTGAAGGCCTGAGGCTGACATCAGTCAGATTTGCTTGTTTGGTGCACGCTGTAAAAACAGTGAATCGGAAGTGTTAGGCCGACTGTTATGTCTGTGATTTACCACCATGCCTATTCCTCCCTATTGGCTTATACGTTTAATAATTTACATTACCTGGCTGAGCCCTGAAGGCACGTGGACCATCACTATGTCGACCAACCTTTCTCCTTCTTACCAATGCCCGAAAGTGTCGACAGAAACAAAAAAACAAAAAGAAAAGAAAAATTCCTTACTGCTGAGTATCCCTACATATGTCACATGATTTCCACTGAAGTATCTTGTTCCGTGAACAAAGTTGCACTTGAACTCCACGCATGGTGGGCTCGGGGTTTCTATGAAGGAGAGCCCTAAACTGATGCATAGATATAGATGTCTTTGCACGTTAAGATGCAAGTGTCAAAATCACACCATATTCAACAGGCACAAGAGTCCGTGACCAACCAGAGCAACTCTGGAGCCACGTCAGCCTGGACTCCTCCTGCTCCAGGACCCTCCAGCCTCAAGTGACCGCAGATGTGTCACCTACCACCATGCCTCAACTTATGATAACAGTATTTATCCAGAGGGTTGTCCTGGGGATTAAATAAACTCAGATTTGTAAAGCACACAGCACAGCGTCTGACATGTAGTAAATTACACAATTTTAGCTATTATAGTTATTATTAATACCTCTGTCCAAAGAGCATTCCTGGAAACAAGGAGAACCACGCTATGGCTGTCTTGTTATGTAACAACGACTTGACAATCAACCCTGATTGCTAAAATAATTTTTGAAATCAAATAATCCAATCACTCTGAATGTTTGTACTGTGTTGTATGTAGCAATTTCTGTTGGCATACCCACCCATTCAAGAAATAATGTAGATTTGTGTGTGTGTGTCCTGCTGTTTAGGATTTGTGACTGAATTTAGTACTAACTGAACACTTTAACGGGTGTTACCCTACAATGTAACAGAGAACATGATTTCAAACACATAAGCACATTCATTTTAACATGAGTGCATTAAAACTGTCAAAATGCTTAACCCCACATGAGTGAAAGGGTTCATTTATATGATTTTAAAATTCAGCCCTCCCCACCTCAAGAGTAAAGAATTATTATCCTCAATGTTACCATTTAAATTAATTTCCACGTTGGGTAACATCTTAGTTAAATGAAGTTATTTGTCTAATAAACCTTGACTGTTTGAAAATGCTAGAATGTCTCCCTGCACAGGATTCACGGACGCCCCCCATTCAGAGGGTATCATCCTGCAGGTCCAAAATCACACTATTTCATTGCACAGTTCAACAAAGTTAGACGCTTTAATTTAACTGAAGCTAATAATGAAAAAAATACCCATATCTAAATCTACATATTTAAATAACATATAATTCATATAACTGTGTGACTACCCAAAGTGGTTTTTGGAATATTGACATTTAGCGCACAAGACTTTTTCAGGTGAAAGAAGGTCACTCTTTTCCTGTAAATGGCTTATACTTCTCCCATCAGATCACAGGATGGATAATACTACTACCTTCCTCATCAGACTTTCTCTTCCAGCCAGTTCTCACCCTGTCGGCTGCCCTCGGTGCCTTCCCCAGAGCTGTGTGTAACAGCCTGAGGTGAGAGATGCCAGAATCCACTGGTGCCTCGCAGAAATTTCTTCTCAGGTTTCAGGTAAGAAAAGTGAACCAAATGTAAGAAACATTAGTCAGAGACGAGGGAACACTGAAAGAGAGAGTGGAGGACTACACGGTGTCAGACAGGATTCCTGGCCTTAAGTAATTGCAGAGCAAGATTTTATACTATTTACTTCTAATCGTGGGTAAATCACTAGGCTTTATGTTCGGCTACTAACCCTCCATTTTCACATCCTTAAAGAACAGAGACAGAGCCGTGACTGTGACTGTCCTCTGTTCCAAAGGAGCCATTTCATTTCGACTACGGGAGCCACAAGGAGGACTTTTTTTTTTTTTTTTTTGGCCGCAACGCGTGGCTTGTGGGATCTTACTTCCCAGATCAGGGATGGATCTCGGGCCCTCAGCAGTGACAGCGCCAAGTCCTATCCACTGGACCGCCAGGGAGTTCCCCAAGAAAGATTTTTAATGGCAAAGCTGTTTCAGTTGCTCTGAAATGTCTCACAGAGAAGTCATGCCCCATGAAATATTAATATAGGGAGCATATTAATCCATAATATCCTTAACAAAAATATTATGACTACTATGAACAAACAGTACAATATAATGTAAAATCGCTCCTATAAACACAAATAACTGCAAAATAATACAAAAAGAAACCTGCGAACTTAACCATGCAAAACGGTTATTCCAAGTCCCCTGTTAATAATTTTCACGAGTGTATGTGTTTTGCTAGCGGATGCTAATAGAAAAAATGTAAAGCGCCATGCGTTCACTTGTTCCTCCCTGTAGACTGGAGTAAAAGTTACTATTGCCTTCTTTAGGGGTAGAATACCTCAGTGAACGTTACAAATGACAGCGTGGGATGAAGCACAGTCCTATCGTCCTGGCGAGGTCACCACAGAGTCAGACAGATGTGACACACCACTGACATGACACGCACACACGTCAATCAACCCTCCATCTCTTACTGAAGGGCGCAGTAAACGCCGTGAAGAGATATCCGTGTGAGAGTCACGATCTCCACACAACTCAATTAGACACGTCCTGGGGAACAGTAAAATCCTAGAATACATCCTCAATATTTTCTCATCAGTCCTGCTAAAGAATAGCAATCAACTCATAAAACGTACTTAGTATTGCAGTGTCTTTTCCAAAATCTTCATCTTGTATTCAAGACAAGAGCAACATCAGCCTCAGGAAAATGGTAAACAGGACTAGACTCTGTTATCAAATGATTAAATAACAAACCGTATATTGAGTTTTCAGAAGTAAGGGAACAGTAAACAGAAAAAAAGGTTAAAAAAAGTCACGTTCTCAAAACGAGCGTTGTAAAAGCAAACAGAAGGTAGAAGGGGCGGAGAGGACAGTATACAGAAAGTTTGAAAACATTATGCCAGTTTGTAAGAAAAGAAGGAAGACGAAACACCAATGGAAAAGTTAAATAGCATTTAAAGTGGTAAATTACACTTCAGTATTATGATGCGAAGACTGCCTGTTCTGAATGCTTTTATACAGGAATGACACACGAGCTCACGGGCTAATGAGTAACAGCAGAGGTGACGTAACTCATCATATCTATGCATCTCTGAAAGTCCAGCATCGCCTCTCAAAGGGCGTGTCCTGCTTTCAGACTTACAGTCGCCACTGACTAGTGAAGACTGCGTGCCTCCACCCTGGTAAGGCGCAGGCGGGGCCGCTCCAGTGTCCGAGGAAGGTGTCAAGGGCTGAAGGTGAAGCACACGGGTCTGCAGCAAAGCACACCGTCTACACTCCAGGCTGGATTCAGTCACTGTTCAAAACCACCGACCACGTGCCTGAGTCAGAAAGCTCTGTGCTTCCAGGCCGGGCCCTGCACCGTCCCCAGGCCCCCTCGCTCCAAGTGACAGCCTGGAGAAACCCCGCCCACGTTACCACGCCTCCTGCCACGCCCCGAGCTGGAGCCCAGGTCCCCTATTACATCTCCTTCCCTGGCCCCCTGCCCTTCCTCCTGCCTTTCTGTCCTCCTCTCCTCCTGACCATTCGACGCTGCAAAGACCCCGCCCCCCACCTCAGGACGAGTCCTGGGACCTCTTTTCCTTCCCACCTCTCACTCCCCAGGCTCCTGGGGCTTGGGATGAAAATCCAGCCTGTGTTTGCCCATCTCAGGGTCTCTCCACGAACCCAGACCTCACTCGCCTCTCAGGCTGGCTCCTTGGAGGCCCCCAAACCAGCGAGTCCCAAGCCCCTGCGTCCCCCCAGGGTGGGCTGCGCTCCAGGGAGACCGCAGGTCACGGAAGGGCAGCCCTGTTCCTCTCACCGCTGTCACCACGACCATGGGGACATCTTGATGTCCCCACGACCAATAACAATATACGATATTTTTTAATGACTGAATTATACAACACTGTACTGTAAGCATATCGTTAGGAAAGATTAGACCCCAAGGTGCTTTAAGATAATAAAACACAATCTCTACTTAAAAGACGTTTTAACTCAAGGTGGAACTACTTCTAAGGAGCAGGTTACAGGTGTCATTCACATCTGCGCTCATCAAGCAAGTACAGGGGTGCCGTGCACAGTCCGAGGCTCTGGGACTGAGGGTGAACAGAAACCAGCGAACCCCAAGTGGGGCATTTCCTGTAGATTCACGCTGTGAATAACCCTAAGGCTCAGGTCATCTCGCAAATGTTACTCTGTCTGCCACACACACACACAGACTCGCTCAGGATCTCAGCGTGGGTGACAGTCACGTATCTTCATTGTTTGTGGCTTAAGTTTTCCTTTTCTCCCCAGCACGCTGAAAATCAATAAAAACAAATAAAGACTTCGAAAACAACCTTATGGTTACCAAAGGGGAAAGGTGTGGGGGGGAGGATAAATTAGGAGTTTGGGAATGACATGTACACACTACTATATAGAGAATAAATAATCAACAAGGACCTAATGTAGAGAACAGGGAACTCTACTCTATATTCTGTAATAACCTATACGGGAAAAGAATCTGAAAAAGAATAGATACCTGTATATGCATAACTGAATCAATTTGCTGTACACCTGAAACTAACACATGATAAACCAACTATACTCCAATATACAATAAAAATCAAATAAAATAAATAAATAAATAAACCAAGCCAAAGACAAAAAACATGTGCTCAACGGTGGCATAAAAACCAGGAGCCTTTCAAGATGGCTGCTCCAGGGCCCCCTCCTCCCTGACTGACCACAGAGGCCCGTCCTGCCCTAAACACACCACATGACTGTCCTCAGTGGAAAGTAATTTAGACAGGATTCAAGCCTGGGTCAAAAATAATAGATACAGTCAAAACAAATGAGAAGTAACGTAACAAAAAAAGACCATAAAGTACTATTCATCTCAAACGGAAGAAAACTCTTCTGCATATTTGTATTCCTACTATATTTAGGACATCGGTATGTGTATGCTTGTCTCCTTGAAAATTTAATGAAATCCAGGTCTTAACATTAAATTTTACTTTCCCATCTAGCATCTCTCCAAGAAAATGTGTAAAAAATGAGGAACATAAATAATGATACCAATAGTGAACTCATGCCCTCTATCAAACATCCTTTCAAAGACTCATCATATTGTGAATTTATTTAAAAGTTTTATATTTGGTATCCAGGATAACAATGTCATATCGGACCTATTCCTTTTCCTACAAACTATTTTATTTTTTTAACATCTTTATTGGAGTATAATTGCTTTACATTGTTGTGTCAGTTTCTGCTGTATAACAAAGTGAATCAGCTATACATATATTCCCATATCCCCTCCCTCTTGCGTCTCCCTCCCACCCTCCCTATCCCACCCCTCTAGGTGGTCACAAAGCACCGAGCTGATCTCCCTGTGCTATGCGGCTGCTTCCCACTAGCTATCTATTTTACATTTGGTAGTGTATATATGTCCATGCCACTATCTCACTTCGTACCCTGTATGACAGACTCTAGGTCCATCCACCTCACTACAAATAACTCAATTTCGTTTCTTTTTATGGCTGGGTAATATTCCATTGTATATATGTGCCACATCTTTTTTATCCATTCATCTGCTGATGGACACTTAAGTTGCTTCTGTGTCCTGGCTATTGTAAACAGAGCTACAGTGAACATTGTGGTACATGACTCTTTTTGAATTATGGTTTTCTCAGGGTATATGCCCAGTAGTGGGATGGCTGGGTCATATGGTAGCTCTATTTTTAGTTTTTTAAGGAACCGCCATACTGTTCTCCATAGTGGCTGTATCAGTTTACATTCCCACCAGCAGTGCAAGAGGGCTCCCTTTTCCCCACACCCTCTCCAGCATTTATTGTTCCTACAAACTATTTTATTCAAGCAATATGAATGCAAGGGATTTATAAGTTTACTTTGCTTAATCAATCCATCAACAACAGAACTACAGCAAACCTTTCTTAAACACTGTCAGATTTTATGTAATTCCTGCCTGATTTGAGAAAAGTGAAGCAAATTCTATTCTATCTTTAATCACAGGAATTATTCTACTTGATTTGGGTTCAATGTTAACGTAATCAAGAACTTGAATCGTGCTTGCTTTTGTTTTCCCTGGGCTTCTAAACATCAGCAGTGGTGATGCTGCAAGAGGGGTACGTAGGGGTGGACAGAGCATCTTCCAGGGCTTTCCTCTCCGTAAGGCAGTGACCACAATCTCTACCTCTGTTTAAAACCAAGAGATGAACAGGTATATTTACTCAGAAATCATCTGAGAAGTATCAGAAAGCTAACAGATTTCAAGAATGATCTATCGTTCTACTTCAACATAAGAGCTGTCAATGAACATAAAAAAATCAAGATGCTAACAGGTGCCAGTCTTATGCTTTGCCTTGTAACTCTGATGACTGTGTACCTTGTACTGACATTTTCCTGAAGAAAGAAACTAAGAAATTTGCGGGGAGAACACCCCTGCCTGCATGTGTGAAAATCCTATAAAAAAAAAAAAAAAAAAAAAAAACCCCAAACCCCAGCCGGTGATTATAGCCATCCACGAGCTTTCATTCATGTGACAGTGTTCCCGGGGACACAGGTTACGGGGGGCCTGAAGCCACTGGTATCATCACTGACGGCCCTGGAACGGAGCCTCCCATTGGGGCCCCCAGAGGACAGAGAGATGGACGGAACTCTTCGACTTAGAAAGAGCCCGTGGGGCGGGGGGCCCTCAAGACGGGGAATCTGCGGACACGTGGCCGTGTTGGCATCCACGCCCCCTCCTGCTTCTCCTCCTCCTCGCTCAGGCTGGCGCTGCCCTGGAGCGTGGACGTCAGCGTGTTTTGCAAGAGGGCTGCCAGGTTCTTGGATGTCTTTTGGAGGAACCGCGCTGCCCGGGTGGGCGCCATTCATGTGCAGGTACAGGTCCTCCCGCGTGGAGCCCGTGTATCCGCAGTCCTCCCCGACGCGCAGCTTGTCCCGGCGCTGCGCGCAGGCCTCCTGCCGCTGCACCCCGTGCATCTTCCCCAGGTGGGACCCCAAGGAGCAGCGCGGGGTGAGGGCTTTGAGGCAGACGTCACACCCGTCGAGGCGAATGCCTGTCCGACCGGTGTTCCAGCCCTTCCTTTGGTATTGCAGCCCTGATCTTGACTTTCTGCTTGTGAGCAGAACATAAGGGAAGGGTTTTAAGAGGCCTTTGTTGCCTCAAATAGACATATACACATATACAGTATTTAATTCTTGGCGACTGATTTGAATTTTCCTCAATATAATATAATAAAGTCTCGGTGAAAAGGCCATTCATTCATTCTATAAGTTTATCGATGAAGGCTAAAAATGCATACACAGCAAATGTCTTGTTTTAAGCCTTCATTTCCACTAGCATTCAAAATAAATATCTGTAGATTTTTAAAAATGTGAAATGTTCAGTTTCAAAATGTGATGCACACACACAGGAAAAAATAATTCCTGTTCTTACCATCTTTTTCCCTAGAAAGAGCACACGTCGGAAAGAATAGCTTGAGATTTTCCTCAGTGGAAGATAATATTCAATCAGCTTCGAATACGAGTAGTTTCAATCTCCCTCATCCTTCTGCAGCCCCACTGGAGAGGGGTCACAGTCTTAGCCACTTAGGAACATTCTACCAAGTGCTGCGTGAGTCATATCGTTGAGAACGTCCTGGAAATTCACAGCAATCCAAGGCCAGGTGCATAGGCAATATTCCACAATTTTTTTTCAATCTAGACACACTGATGTATTTATTATCCCACATAAAATGTGTGTGTGTGTGCGCACAAAATTGAGTCAGGCTGTTTTAGTCCACCTGAGACTGCAACAAATTTTAAAGATTTACTGTTAAATAAATACCTGTCAAGGGAAGGACTGGAGCAAATGCATCTGTACAATGCCACTCCCCCTTCCTCCCACCTCCGACTTGATCGATCAGTAAGCCAAAAAGAACGACTGTGTTCTTCCGATGTCCTATCAGGAATGAACAACTTCTGAAAATGTAAACTTAAAAAAATCCTTCCGTAGCGGCAAAGCAGAGGAGCAAGGAAAGGACCTTTAACCAGGGGCTGAACCTGCTTAGGGCCAGTATTTTCCCTCTACGCGGTGGTTCTCAAGTGTAGACGGCAGGGCCACGGGCCGTCACCCGGGATATTGTCAGAAAACACACCTTTAGCTCCACCATCAACCGGGAGGCTGAGAACCCCCCTGTAGGGCCCAGGAGTTACCAAAGCCCCATGCGGTTCTCACGTTAGGAAAGTTCCAGAACGACTGTTCCGTGACCCTCTGTGAACAGAGGGGTGTGTGTGACGTGTGCGTGGTGTGTGGGTTCTCACACAAAGACCTGTACTGTTGCCAGCACTCAGAGAGTACATACTCATTTGCTACATGGTTTCCAAACTCCCTTCTAATAATGGAAATACTTCTGTAAATCTGAGGATATAAAAATACCAAGTAAAGGGAGGCGATGAGTACTGGGCTGAACCGTCTCCACGGTGGGCACGACTGGGCTGGAAAGCGGTCTGGGAGGGCACCGGCATCGGTCACCTCCACCTTGGCACGCGGCTCAGCATTTCTCACAGGAGCCCACTGCCAGCAGAGTATACATCATTTTGTGTGTTTTCGCATCTTGCAGTAGGTTTACTTCTCAGAGTGAGAGAGGTCCCATGGTCCTGTATCCCAGCCTCAAACCTCTTCCCGAGGAGCCTGTATTTGGGGACATTTGTACGGATGCAGTGAGAGGTACCAATTCCTTCCGTCCTCGAATAATTTAGACGCAGCTGATTTTTCATATTTCCTTCTTATTCTACAGTCCCATTTCCACGTGAGTACCAGTCAAGTGATGAGAATATTCCACTCCTTTCTACAAAATTTTTTGACTCTTTTTCTAATTTTTGAGACAAAATGCATAAAACTTTAGTACTTTCCTGACTTTATCCAATGATATATTTGCCCAAATACTGGTAAAAGCTACACATGAAGTTGATATGGATTAAACTCTGCTGTTGTGTGATACTTGCTCATCAGAAACTTAGCTACACAGCAATGTTAATAAATGGAAATTTTAACACATTGAACTTACAAAGTTTGAATTGTGTAACTTTCTATTATAAATTTCCTAATTCTCTGTATAAATTTTATAGTGATAGCTTCATGATTTTAAAAAAATTGTGCACACGTCGGGCTATATTCAATTATCCAGTCTATGTTAATATTAGTAATATTTTAAAGATAAAACATTATATGTAAATGATTACAGTATGTTGGTTGTATTAAATGTTGCACTATCATCTAAAAATACTCAATATGCTGAGGACATAATCTATAGATCATAAACAGACCCTGGAAAAATGAGACACGACACAAAGTTAACCATGACTCTAGTGCTCTCCTCGCTGTAAGATTATGAAAGCTTTTCAAGTTTTTCTTAAAGACTTTTCTGTGAACCTTGTACTATAATCATACATATTTCTATAAAGACATAAAATAAATGTGCCAACAAAAGCACTCAAGCAAGGCGGTCAACAGAGAAAGTATATTTCAATCATGTGTCCTAACATTAGTTTAATCACCAATACTGGTTATTTGCAGTAGCAGATATCTATCAGTGAACACATCTTCAGAAAATTTCTACA
>NC_041222.1:108194554-108219289 GCF_002837175.3 Physeter macrocephalus | reverse complement strand
AAATAAGTCAGAAAGAGAAAAACAAATACCATATGCTAACACATATATATGGTATCTAAAAAAAAAAAAATGGTTCTGAAGAACCTAGGGGCAGGACAGGAATAAAGATGCAGACGTAGAGAATGGACTTGAGGACACGGGGAGGGGGAAGGGTAAGCTGGGACGAAGTGAGAGAGTGGCATGGACATATATACACTACCAAACGTAGAATAGATAGCTAGCGGGAAGCAGCCGCATAGCACAGGGAGATCAGCTCGGTGCTTTGTGACCACCTAGAGGGGTGGGAGGGATATGCAAGAGGGAGGGGATACGGGGATGTATGTATATTTATAGCTGATTCACTTTGTTGTAAAGCAGAAACTAACACACCATTGTAAAGCAATTATACTCCAATAAAGATGTTAAAAAAAAAACAACAACCCAGAAATCGTGGATACTATGCTCATTTCTATCCGAGCCTTTCTCATCCCCAGCCTCAAGTGAAGAAAAGGACCTGAATTAACAAAATAGGATACAAAATAGATTTGATTATGTTAATCTTAGCTTTGCATCTTTTTAAAACTTTAAAATGGAGGATAAAATACATTTTTAAACCCATTATTTTCAATGAAATATTGAAAATTTTTTTATTACTTTTACTGATTTTTTTAGATGTTATGTGATTTTTGTGCATATGCTATTTAAACTCTGGCTGCGAAGGGGTGCACAGGGGACGTGCTCCGAACCGTCTGACCTTGATCAAATGACCCTGAAAGTCCTCTGTTGCCTGACATCTTAACCCTCTCACCCGTAAATCAACACCTGCGATTCTGGCCCAATCCAGCATCATGATCCTGAAATCCCAGGCAGACTGGAGCAGAATTTGTTAGGGTTAGTCCTGAGCTGTCCAGGAACCAGCCCCTCACTAGTAATATTTTAAAGATAAAACATTATATGTAAATGATTACAGTATGTTGGTTGTATTAAATGTTGCACTATCATCTAAAAATACTCAATATGCTGAGGACATAATCTATAGATCATAAACAGACCCTGGAAAAATGAGACACGACACAAAGTTAACCATGACTCTAGTGCTCTCCTCGCTGTAAGATTATGAAAGCTTTTCAAGTTTTTCTTAAAGACTTTTCTGTGAACCTTGTACTATAATCATACATATTTCTATAAAGACATAAAATAAATGTGCCAACAAAAGCACTCAAGCAAGGCGGTCAACAGAGAAAGTATATTTCAATCATGTGTCCTAACATTAGTTTAATCACCAATACTGGTTATTTGCAGTAGCAGATATCTATCAGTGAACACATCTTCAGAAAATTTCTACAATTCGTACCTAGAGTTATTTTTGCTGAATCTCTGTGCTTCTGGCATAGGCAGAATTACTAAAGGCACTCTGAACAGCAAAAAAGCTGAGAAACGGTTCATTTATGATTTCTTAAAAATTCCAAACATGAGGGGCTTCCCTGGTGGCGCAGTGGTTGAGGGTCCGCCTGCCGATGCAGGGGACGCGGGTTCGTGCCCCGGTCCGGGAGGATCCCACACGCCGCGGAGCGGCTGGGCCCGTGAGCCATGGCCGCTGAGCCTGCGCGTCCGGAGCCTGTGCTCTGCAACAGGAGAGGCCACAGCGGTGAGAGGCCCGGCGAACCACCAAAAAAAAAAAAAAAATCCAAACATGAGAGCGTACTCATCTTGATAAAATTTCCAAGTGCTGCATAGTGGCAGGTGCTCTGGAACAGCGTTTAGGAAAACTGGGTCCCTCCCACTGGAATGTGGGTTCCCGGAGAGCAGAAACCCCACGTTACATTCAGGCAGGTTTCAAGCTTTCTGAGGCTGAGAAGGGGTGCACAGGGGACGTGCTCCGAACCGTCTGACCTTGATCAAATGACCCTGAAAGTCCTCTGTTGCCTGACATCTTAACCCTCTCACCCGTAAATCAACACCTGCGATTCTGGCCCAATCCAGCATCATGATCCTGAAATCCCAGGCAGACCGGAGCAGAATTTGTTAGGGTTAGTCCTGAGCTGTCCAGGAACCAGCCCCTCACTTCCTTTTCCCTGCTGGGTAGGGGGCTTCTCAGAGGCTGACCTAGATGGGCCAGAGGAAACCTGCATCTCCTCTAAAACGTCTGGAGGGAAATAAGTAAATAAATATGCCAGTGAAAACAGAAATCATGTAAAGGAGATGTGACACATATATACAATGGAATATTCCTCGGCCATTTAAAAAAAAAACTGAGTTATTTATTTGTAGCGAGGTGGATGGACCTAGAGTCTGTCATACAGAGTAAAGTAAGTCAGAAAGAGAAAAACAAATACCGTATGCTAACACATATATATGGAATCTAGAGAAATGGTACTGAAGAACCTAGGGGCAGGACAGGAATAAAGATGCAGACGTAGAGAATGGACTTGAGGACACGGGGAGGGGGAAGGGTAAGCTGGGACGAAGTGAGAGAGTGGCATGGACATATATACACTATATATATCTGAAGATACTGCATTAAGCAGTTTTTCTGAAGATACAAAATAGTTTATTTGTCCATCACTGAATGTCATTCACTCAACTGATACATATGTGTAAGCCAACGACACTGAAAGAAGAAAGAAATGAAAATGATACATTTAAGGGACTTGCTGGTGGTCCAGTGGTTGCGACTCCATGCTTCCAATGCACCGGGCACTGTTCAATCCCTGGTTGGGGAACTAAGATCTCACACGTCACTGTGGCATGGCCAAAAAAATAAAATAAAATAAAATGATGAAGCTTTTATTTAAAACAGAGATACATTTTAAAATGTATTTCTAAACGTGGCTTGAATTTCTGTGAGAACCTGAATAATTCTGGTGGAAAGTACAGAAAGTAATTCCAGAAAAACTATAGATTTGAAATTATTGCCACTCTGCAGGTTACATTCACTATGAAATAGAGACCTCTGAGCCAGCAAAGTAGATAGAGAAATAGGTAATCATCCATTTCTTGATATTTTTTTTTAAGATTTATTTTTTATTTATTTATTTTTATTTCTTTTTGGCTGCGTCGGGTCTTAGTCGCAGCACGCGGGATCTTTGTTGAGGCACGAGGATCTTCCGTTGCAGCACGCGGCATCTTTGTTGAGGCACGAGGATCTTCCGTTGCAGCACGCGGGATCTTTGTTGAGGCACGAGGATCTTCCGTTGCAGCACGCGGGATCTTTGTTGAGGCACGAGGATCTTCCGTTGCAGCACGCGGGATCTTTGTTGAGGCACGAGGATCTTCCGTTGCAGCACGCGGGATCTTTGTTGAGGCACGAGGATCTTCCGTTGCAGCACGCGGGATCTTTGTTGAGGCACGAGGATCTTCCGTTGCAGCACGCGGGATCTTTGTTGAGGCACGAGGATCTTCCGTTGCAGCACGCGGGATCTTTGTTGAGGCACGAGGATCTTCCGTTGCAGCACGCGGGATCTTTGTTGAGGCACGAGGATCTTCCGTTGCAGCACGCGGGATCTTTGTTGAGGCACGAGGATCTTCCGTTGCAGCACGCGGGATCTTTGTTGAGGCACGAGGATCTTCCGTTGCAGCACGCGGGATCTTTGTTGAGGCACGAGGATCTTCCGTTGCAGCACGCGGGATCTTTGTTGAGGCACGAGGATCTTCCGTTGCAGCACGCGGGATCTTTGTTGAGGCACGAGGATCTTCCGTTGCAGCACGCGGGATCTTTGTTGAGGCACGAGGATCTTCCGTTGCAGCACGCGGGATCTTTGTTGAGGCACGAGGATCTTCCGTTGCAGCACGCGGGATCTTTGTTGAGGCACGAGGATCTTCCGTTGCAGCACGCGGGATCTTTGTTGAGGCACGAGGATCTTCCGTTGCAGCACGCGGGATCTTTGTTGAGGCACGAGGATCTTCCGTTGCAGCACGCGGGATCTTTGTTGAGGCACGAGGATCTTCCGTTGCAGCACGCGGGATCTTTGTTGAGGCACGAGGATCTTCCGTTGCAGCACGCGGGATCTTTGTTGAGGCACGAGGATCTTCCGTTGCAGCACGCGGGATCTTTGTTGAGGCACGAGGATCTTCCGTTGCAGCACGCGGGATCTTTGTTGAGGCACGAGGATCTTCCGTTGCAGCACGCGGGATCTTTGTTGAGGCACGAGGATCTTCCGTTGCAGCACGCGGGATCTTTGTTGAGGCACGAGGATCTTCCGTTGCAGCACGCGGGATCTTTGTTGAGGCACGAGGATCTTCCGTTGCAGCACGCGGGATCTTTGTTGAGGCACGAGGATCTTCCGTTGCAGCACGCGGGATCTTTGTTGAGGCACGAGGATCTTCCGTTGCAGCACGCGGGATCTTTGTTGAGGCACGAGGATCTTCCGTTGCAGCACGCGGGATCTTTGTTGAGGCACGAGGATCTTCCGTTGCAGCACGCGGGATCTTTGTTGAGGCACGAGGATCTTCCGTTGCAGCACGCGGGATCTTTGTTGAGGCACGAGGATCTTCCGTTGCAGCACGCGGGATCTTTGTTGAGGCACGAGGATCTTCCGTTGCAGCACGCGGGATCTTTGTTGAGGCACGAGGATCTTCCGTTGCAGCACGCGGGATCTTTGTTGAGGCACGAGGATCTTCCGTTGCAGCACGCGGGATCTTTGTTGAGGCACGAGGATCTTCCGTTGCAGCACGCGGGATCTTTGTTGAGGCACGAGGATCTTCCGTTGCAGCACGCGGGATCTTTGTTGAGGCACGAGGATCTTCCGTTGCAGCACGCGGGATCTTTGTTGAGGCACGAGGATCTTCCGTTGCAGCACGCGGGATCTTTGTTGAGGCACGAGGATCTTCCGTTGCAGCACGCGGGATCTTTGTTGAGGCACGAGGATCTTCCGTTGCAGCACGCGGGATCTTTGTTGAGGCACGAGGATCTTCCGTTGCAGCACGCGGGATCTTTGTTGAGGCACGAGGATCTTCCGTTGCAGCACGCGGGATCTTTGTTGAGGCACGAGGATCTTCCGTTGCAGCACGCGGGATCTTTGTTGAGGCACGAGGATCTTCCGTTGCAGCACGCGGGATCTTTGTTGAGGCACGAGGATCTTCCGTTGCAGCACGCGGGATCTTTGTTGAGGCACGAGGATCTTCCGTTGCAGCACGCGGGATCTTTGTTGAGGCACGAGGATCTTCCGTTGCAGCACGCGGGATCTTTGTTGAGGCACGAGGATCTTCCGTTGCAGCACGCGGGATCTTTGTTGAGGCACGAGGATCTTCCGTTGCAGCACGCGGGATCTTTGTTGAGGCACGAGGATCTTCCGTTGCAGCACGCGGGATCTTTGTTGAGGCACGAGGATCTTCCGTTGCAGCACGCGGGATCTTTGTTGAGGCACGAGGATCTTCCGTTGCAGCACGCGGGATCTTTGTTGAGGCACGAGGATCTTCCGTTGCAGCACGCGGGATCTTTGTTGAGGCACGAGGATCTTCCGTTGCAGCACGCGGGATCTTTGTTGAGGCACGAGGATCTTCCGTTGCAGCACGCGGGATCTTTGTTGAGGCACGAGGATCTTCCGTTGCAGCACGCGGGATCTTTGTTGAGGCACGAGGATCTTCCGTTGCAGCACGCGGGATCTTTGTTGAGGCACGAGGATCTTCCGTTGCAGCACGCGGGATCTTTGTTGAGGCACGAGGATCTTCCGTTGCAGCACGCGGGATCTTTGTTGAGGCACGAGGATCTTCCGTTGCAGCACGCGGGATCTTTGTTGAGGCACGAGGATCTTCCGTTGCAGCACGCGGGATCTTTGTTGAGGCACGAGGATCTTCCGTTGCAGCACGCGGGATCTTTGTTGAGGCACGAGGATCTTCCGTTGCAGCACGCGGGATCTTTGTTGAGGCACGAGGATCTTCCGTTGCAGCACGCGGGATCTTTGTTGAGGCACGAGGATCTTCCGTTGCAGCACGCGGGATCTTTGTTGAGGCACGAGGATCTTCCGTTGCAGCACGCGGGATCTTTGTTGAGGCACGAGGATCTTCCGTTGCAGCACGCGGGATCTTTGTTGAGGCACGAGGATCTTCCGTTGCAGCACGCGGGATCTTTGTTGAGGCACGAGGATCTTCCGTTGCAGCACGCGGGATCTTTGTTGAGGCACGAGGATCTTCCGTTGCAGCACGCGGGATCTTTGTTGAGGCACGAGGATCTTCCGTTGCAGCACGCGGGATCTTTGTTGAGGCACGAGGATCTTCCGTTGCAGCACGCGGGATCTTTGTTGAGGCACGAGGATCTTCCGTTGCAGCACGCGGGATCTTTGTTGAGGCACGAGGATCTTCCGTTGCAGCACGCGGGATCTTTGTTGAGGCACGAGGATCTTCCGTTGCAGCACGCGGGATCTTTGTTGAGGCACGAGGATCTTCCGTTGCAGCACGCGGGATCTTTGTTGAGGCACGAGGATCTTCCGTTGCAGCACGCGGGATCTTTGTTGAGGCACGAGGATCTTCCGTTGCAGCACGCGGGATCTTTGTTGAGGCACGAGGATCTTCCGTTGCAGCACGCGGGATCTTTGTTGAGGCACGAGGATCTTCCGTTGCAGCACGCGGGATCTTTGTTGAGGCACGAGGATCTTCCGTTGCAGCACGCGGGATCTTTGTTGAGGCACGAGGATCTTCCGTTGCAGCACGCGGGATCTTTGTTGAGGCACGAGGATCTTCCGTTGCAGCACGCGGGATCTTTGTTGAGGCACGAGGATCTTCCGTTGCAGCACGCGGGATCTTTGTTGAGGCACGAGGATCTTCCGTTGCAGCACGCGGGATCTTTGTTGAGGCACGAGGATCTTCCGTTGCAGCACGCGGGATCTTTGTTGAGGCACGAGGATCTTCCGTTGCAGCACGCGGGATCTTTGTTGAGGCACGAGGATCTTCCGTTGCAGCACGCGGGATCTTTGTTGAGGCACGAGGATCTTCCGTTGCAGCACGCGGGATCTTTGTTGAGGCACGAGGATCTTCCGTTGCAGCACGCGGGATCTTTGTTGAGGCACGAGGATCTTCCGTTGCAGCACGCGGGATCTTTGTTGAGGCACGAGGATCTTCCGTTGCAGCACGCGGGATCTTTGTTGAGGCACGAGGATCTTCCGTTGCAGCACGCGGGATCTTTGTTGAGGCACGAGGATCTTCCGTTGCAGCACGCGGGATCTTTGTTGAGGCACGAGGATCTTCCGTTGCAGCACGCGGGATCTTTGTTGAGGCACGAGGATCTTCCGTTGCAGCACGCGGGATCTTTGTTGAGGCACGAGGATCTTCCGTTGCAGCACGCGGGATCTTTGTTGAGGCACGAGGATCTTCCGTTGCAGCACGCGGGATCTTTGTTGAGGCACGAGGATCTTCCGTTGCAGCACGCGGGATCTTTGTTGAGGCACGAGGATCTTCCGTTGCAGCACGCGGGATCTTTGTTGAGGCACGAGGATCTTCCGTTGCAGCACGCGGGATCTTTGTTGAGGCACGAGGATCTTCCGTTGCAGCACGCGGGATCTTTGTTGAGGCACGAGGATCTTCCGTTGCAGCACGCGGGATCTTTGTTGAGGCACGAGGATCTTCCGTTGCAGCACGCGGGATCTTTGTTGAGGCACGAGGATCTTCCGTTGCAGCACGCGGGATCTTTGTTGAGGCACGAGGATCTTCCGTTGCAGCACGCGGGATCTTTGTTGAGGCACGAGGATCTTCCGTTGCAGCACGCGGGATCTTTGTTGAGGCACGAGGATCTTCCGTTGCAGCACGCGGGATCTTTGTTGAGGCACGAGGATCTTCCGTTGCAGCACGCGGGATCTTTGTTGAGGCACGAGGATCTTCCGTTGCAGCACGCGGGATCTTTGTTGAGGCACGAGGATCTTCCGTTGCAGCACGCGGGATCTTTGTTGAGGCACGAGGATCTTCCGTTGCAGCACGCGGGATCTTTGTTGAGGCACGAGGATCTTCCGTTGCAGCACGCGGGATCTTTGTTGAGGCACGAGGATCTTCCGTTGCAGCACGCGGGATCTTTGTTGAGGCACGAGGATCTTCCGTTGCAGCACGCGGGATCTTTGTTGAGGCACGAGGATCTTCCGTTGCAGCACGCGGGATCTTTGTTGAGGCACGAGGATCTTCCGTTGCAGCACGCGGGATCTTTGTTGAGGCACGAGGATCTTCCGTTGCAGCACGCGGGATCTTTGTTGAGGCACGAGGATCTTCCGTTGCAGCACGCGGGATCTTTGTTGAGGCACGAGGATCTTCCGTTGCAGCACGCGGGATCTTTGTTGAGGCACGAGGATCTTCCGTTGCAGCACGCGGGATCTTTGTTGAGGCACGAGGATCTTCCGTTGCAGCACGCGGGATCTTTGTTGAGGCACGAGGATCTTCCGTTGCAGCACGCGGGATCTTTGTTGAGGCACGAGGATCTTCCGTTGCAGCACGCGGGATCTTTGTTGAGGCACGAGGATCTTCCGTTGCAGCACGCGGGATCTTTGTTGAGGCACGAGGATCTTCCGTTGCAGCACGCGGGATCTTTGTTGAGGCACGAGGATCTTCCGTTGCAGCACGCGGGATCTTTGTTGAGGCACGAGGATCTTCCGTTGCAGCACGCGGGATCTTTGTTGAGGCACGAGGATCTTCCGTTGCAGCACGCGGGATCTTTGTTGAGGCACGAGGATCTTCCGTTGCAGCACGCGGGATCTTTGTTGAGGCACGAGGATCTTCCGTTGCAGCACGCGGGATCTTTGTTGAGGCACGAGGATCTTCCGTTGCAGCACGCGGGATCTTTGTTGAGGCACGAGGATCTTCCGTTGCAGCACGCGGGATCTTTGTTGAGGCACGAGGATCTTCCGTTGCAGCACGCGGGATCTTTGTTGAGGCACGAGGATCTTCCGTTGCAGCACGCGGGATCTTTGTTGAGGCACGAGGATCTTCCGTTGCAGCACGCGGGATCTTTGTTGAGGCACGAGGATCTTCCGTTGCAGCACGCGGGATCTTTGTTGAGGCACGAGGATCTTCCGTTGCAGCACGCGGGATCTTTGTTGAGGCACGAGGATCTTCCGTTGCAGCACGCGGGATCTTTGTTGAGGCACGAGGATCTTCCGTTGCAGCACGCGGGATCTTTGTTGAGGCACGAGGATCTTCCGTTGCAGCACGCGGGATCTTTGTTGAGACACCATTGTAAAGCAATTATACTCCAATAAAGATGTTAAAAAAAAAACAACAACCCAGAAATCGTGGATACTATGCTCATTTCTATCCGAGCCTTTCTCATCCCCAGCCTCAAGTGAAGAAAAGGACCTGAATTAACAAAATAGGATACAAAATAGATTTGATTATGTTAATCTTAGCTTTGCATCTTTTTAAAACTTTAAAATGGAGGATAAAATACATTTTTAAACCCATTATTTTCAATGAAATATTGAAAATTTTTTTATTACTTTTACTGATTTTTTTAGATGTTATGTGATTTTTGTGCATATGCTATTTAAACTCTGAAATGGAATTTTAATTTGGCTATCTTATTTATCAACATCATAATCAGTACCACAGACTGACGTCATTCATAGATCATTAACTCTTTCATAAAGGGCTCCAATTTTTTTGCTTATTTGTTTTTTGATTACATGGCTAATCAAAATGGCTAAGCTGTGGCCCTTGTAACAGACAAAATACAGAAACAGGGGATCAAAATTTTAAAATATTTAAAACACAAAAATATCTACTAAAATATTTTGATTTAAGTATGTTCAGTCTTTCATACTAGCGTACATAAAATATGCATGAATTTTGATACAAAAAAGTTCTAATACTTATTTGTGTATCCAAACGTATCCATCTGTTCTGATGGGGCTCTTCTATTGGTTTTAAGCTAAGGTGATAATTCTCTATTAAGAGATCCAAAAATAAAATACACATTTTTTTCTACTAAGATATTTACGA
The DNA here is from genome assembly GCF_002837175.3 of Physeter macrocephalus. NCBI lineage: Eukaryota > Metazoa > Chordata > Mammalia > Artiodactyla > Physeteridae > Physeter > Physeter macrocephalus. Next base: position 108,209,398 of record NC_041222.1, on the reverse strand, counting down.
TATCACACTTAATAATATTTAACATTTTAAATAATCTGAAATCTATTTTAATATTAGTTTTGGTATTAAAAGTATTCGAAGTTTATCTTTCAATAAGTAACCAAGTTCCCCAGCACTGTTTCACAGAGAAGTCACTTCCTCAGGTGATTTGTAGATAAGGAGAGTGCAAGCTCCCTGCAGGCCACCCGTTTCCCCCCCCACTGGGTGTGTGCGCAGTCCTTGGGAATCAGACAGGACAAAGGGGGAAGGAGGGGACAAAGTGGTAGTAAGGCTACCTTGGAAGCAGGCAAGCATTAACCGAGACCATTTCTACATTTCCAGAAATTTTTCCTTTAATGTTGAGCCCTAATTACTAACTTTCTATGATTGCACAAGATTCTTTAGCATTCTTATGACTTCAGTAATTGTTTAACCCTAGAGTAAAATTTCACTGAAGATTTGTCTTTGAGAGAGACACACGCAGAGACTTTGGGAGGACACAGAAAAACAGCAGTTGGACTCAGATCTTCACTCCAGTCTCCGTGCTTTACAGCGCTACTGCGGCAGAGGGAAGGAAGAACTGCTCACATTACCATAACCTCCTATTACCGTTCACTTTCCCACCTACTGCAGGAGTCCAGTACGCAGTACAGTGTTCGTACCCGGTCAATAAAAATACAAACAGGATCCTATCATGAAAGCACAAGATGGAAGAAAGAAGGAGCAAGAGGGTTGCTTCTTACTGCATCCCCACCAGTAACAAAGAGCTACCTTTGCACTGGGAAGACATTCCTGGAAATGTTATTACTTTTCCAAAAAAGAAACCAACAGATGCAAAAATGGAGAAGAGGAAACATACTAGGAGGAACTTTTTAGCCAGATACTTTCTCTTCCAGACACTTCCAGGGGTCAGTCATTTGAAGAGAAACAGAAGAATCACAGGACTGAAGAAAATTAATGCAGGTCTATGATCTCTAATTAATATGACAATTGAATTATTTCATTAAATTTTTAACAACAACAAAAATGTTAGACACTGCAGTAGGAAAAAAGGGGTGGTGTGACATTTCACTTGATAGGATCAGTTTTTAGAAGACCTTACTAAGTTACTGTTCTGTAATTCAAAGGGGTTCTAGCAGAAGCCCTTAAGGTCTAAATCAATCCATGCTTCCTTTGTGAGCTCAGATCTTAGTTCTACTGATCCAATGATCCATTCTGAACCATATGTTAAAGCAGATAAAGAGCTGAGCGTATATATCTGAAGATACTGCATTAAGCAGTTTTTCTGAAGATACAAAATAGTTTATTTGTCCATCACTGAATGTCATTCACTCAACTGATACATATGTGTAAGCCAACGACACTGAAAGAAGAAAGAAATGAAAATGATACATTTAAGGGACTTGCTGGTGGTCCAGTGGTTGCGACTCCATGCTTCCAATGCACCGGGCACTGTTCAATCCCTGGTTGGGGAACTAAGATCTCACACGTCACTGTGGCATGGCCAAAAAAATAAAATAAAATAAAATGATGAAGCTTTTATTTAAAACAGAGATACATTTTAAAATGTATTTCTAAACGTGGCTTGAATTTCTGTGAGAACCTGAATAATTCTGGTGGAAAGTACAGAAAGTAATTCCAGAAAAACTATAGATTTGAAATTATTGCCACTCTGCAGGTTACATTCACTATGAAATAGAGACCTCTGAGCCAGCAAAGTAGATAGAGAAATAGGTAATCATCCATTTCTTGATATTTTTTTTTGAGGCACGAGGATCTTCCGTTGCAGCACGCGGGATCTTTGTTGAGGCACGAGGATCTTCCGTTGCAGCACGCGGGATCTTTGTTGAGGCACGAGGATCTTCCGTTGCAGCACGCGGGATCTTTGTTGAGGCACGAGGATCTTCCGTTGCAGCACGCGGGATCTTTGTTGAGGCACGAGGATCTTCCGTTGCAGCACGCGGGATCTTTGTTGAGGCACGAGGATCTTCCGTTGCAGCACGCGGGATCTTTGTTGAGGCACGAGGATCTTCCGTTGCAGCACGCGGGATCTTTGTTGAGGCACGAGGATCTTCCGTTGCAGCACGCGGGATCTTTGTTGAGGCACGAGGATCTTCCGTTGCAGCACGCGGGATCTTTGTTGAGGCACGAGGATCTTCCGTTGCAGCACGCGGGATCTTTGTTGAGGCACGAGGATCTTCCGTTGCAGCACGCGGGATCTTTGTTGAGGCACGAGGATCTTCCGTTGCAGCACGCGGGATCTTTGTTGAGGCACGAGGATCTTCCGTTGCAGCACGCGGGATCTTTGTTGAGGCACGAGGATCTTTCGCTGCAGCACGTGGGATCTTTGTTGAGACATGAGGATTTTTCGGTGCAGAGTGCGGGCCTCTCTCTAGTTGTGACGTGAGGGTTTTCTCTTCTCTAGTTGTGGTGCGCAGGCTCCAGGGCGCATGGGCTCTGTAGTTTGCGGCACGCAGGTTCTCTAGTGGAGGCGAGAGAGCTCAGTAGCTGTGGCGCACGGGCTTAGTTGCCCCGCGCCACGTGCGATCTTAGCTCCCCGACCAGGGATCGAACCCGCTTCCCCTGCACTGGAAGGCGGATTCTTTACCACTGGACTGCCAGGGAAGTCCCCTTGATATATTTCTAATGTATAAAATTGCTTGTATTTCTCTTTGTATGAGAAATTGGACAATATGGTCATAAGGATTTTCAAAATTAAATGATCACATTAAAAGTTTTCTTAACACCATCAGCAATGACTCATATTTTCACAAGCATATTATTTGTGGAACTTTAAGTAATTCCATAAAATTTCATTGTACAAAATCATTTCAATTCAGCATTAAAAACACAATTTAAACAGTATCTCTATTATTGCTTTCATCTTCATATTTCAGATAATTATTCTAAGTTAGTCATGATAATTACATTGCCCTAGCCAATTTTTATTTTAGGAAATAAAGAGACCCAGCTGTGGTCAGGTGTACTCACCTCCTCTACTTCACATCAGTAAGTAAAAAATTATATTTGTCTCCATTTTTATTCAGAATGGAAATCACTTTGCTTTCTTCTACCACAGCAACTACAGAATCCAAATGTTTAGGGCTCATAACATCCCAAGAGCTGATCCAACTCTCTCCTTCCAGTTGGATGACGTGGAGGTGAACAGCAGAGGGTCAGGAACCAGACGTGTGGGTCTGAGTCCGACCTCCATCACAGACCAGCTTGGGGAAGTAGGCAGGTCAGCTGAACTCTGTGTTTCAGCGTTCTCTTTGCAAAACGGGCTATTAGCCAAATTTCCCTCTAATAGGTGTTCTGAGGTGAAGGGCACTGGATCCACAGCACGGACCCATGAGCATGAGCTGCTTTTGTTTTCATTATTATTATTATTACCTAAGTCAATCCATACCCTTCATGTTTATGTTTTTCTTTTTTTTTCTTTTTTCATTCATTCATTCACCCATTTATTTATTCATCCATTTATTTATTCATCTATTTATTCATCTATTTATCTATCTATCTATGTAACTATTTATTTACTTATGGTACGCGGGCCTCTCCCGTTGCGGAGCACAGGCTCCGGACGCGGAGGCCCAGCGGCATGTGGGATCTTCCCGGACCGGGGCACGAACCCGCGTCCCTTGCATTGGCAGGCGGACCCCCAACCACTGCGCCACCAGGGAAGCCCTAATTTGTGTCTTATATTGCGGCACAGTTGATTCCTTTTTATCTTTTTAAACCTTACGACTCAACCTCTTAGGATCCTATGGAGTTTTTTTTAAGTTTGAAAATTCCTTCTAGCTCTGTGCTAAGATACAGATACACGTATCAAGGTATGTGTGTAAACTTTTGCTCCCCAGCCCCCACAGACACTACAGAAAATAGATCGTTTTCAAGTCCCAGCGCTGGGAAAACTAGCAGAGGAAACCTGGTGACCAGATCGTGGGAGCTGGGAAGGAGACAGGTGGAGGGCCTCTCTGAAGTCGCTGGTGGGAGAACTAAACGCCAGACCGACTGAGACGGAATTCTGCCGCTCAGCATAAAGGCAGCTGTGAAAATTCAGAGGACTGAGTTAAATCTGTTTGAAAACAGACCCCTAGAGCACGGCCAACCCCCCGACTCTGGCCGAGAGGACCACCCAGAAGGTCTGCCTGGGGAGTGAGAGGTGTAGGTTCTAGGGGAGAGCTGGTGCCCTAACAAACCCAGAGGCAAGGACTCAGCCCTGAAGCTGGAGGCCCCCGGTCCTCTCTGCCGGTGAGGGCCCCGAACCTCCAGCAACAAGACCCTCACCCTCCAGGAAGGACTCTGGGCACTGCCATCACACCAGGAAGGAAGACCCACAGATGCAGGCACTGACTGACCTCTGCAACCCCAGTACCTCACCCACTCAAGGCGCAGAAACACTCCAAGGAAACAAGCCAAGATTGTGTCACTTAAGCAAGGGGCCTGAGATCCCCCTTTGCTTTTTCAGTTTTTATTCCTCCGTGGGATGGAGGTGGGGACTTCAAGACGCAGAAACTGTGCCGGTGAAAGAAAGTTTTAGGGACTTCCCTGGCGGTCCAGTGGTTAAGGCTTCCAATGCAGGGGGTGCGGGTTCTATCCGTGGTCGGGGGAGCTAAGATCCCACATGCCTCGTGGCAAAAAAACCAAAACATAAAACAGAAGCAATATTGTAACAAATTCAATAAGACTTTAAAAACTGGTCCACATCAAAAAAAAAATCTTTAAAAGAAAAAGTTTTAAAAGCACCTACCACCTTCACACCAGTCAGAATGGCCATCACCAAAATGTCTACAAATGACAAATGCTGGAGAGGGTGTGGAGAAAAGAGAACCCTCCTACACTGTTGGTGGGAATGTAAATTGTACGGAGGTTCCATACAATATGTATGGAGGTTCCTCCAAAAAAAAAAACGAAAAATAGGGAATTCCTTGGAGGTCCAGTGGTTAGGACTTGGCACGTTCACTGCCATGGGCGTGGGTGCAAATCCCTGGTCGGGATCTAAGCTTCCACAAGCAGCTCAGGGTGGGCATAAAAACCAAACCAAACCGAAACAAAACAAAACAAGAAAGAAAAAAAACTAAAAACAGAGTTGCCACAGAATTCAGCATTTCCACTCCTGGGCACGTATCTGGACAAAAGTCTAATTCAAAGAGACACACGCACCCCGCTGTTCACAGCAGCTCTATTCACAAGAGCCAAGAGATGGAAGCAACCTAAGTGCCCATCGACAGAGGAATGGATAAAGAAGATGTGGTACATATGTACAATGGAATATTACTCAGCCAGAAAAAGGATGAAATAATGCCATTTGCAGCAACATGGATGGACCTGCAGAGCATTACGCTTAGTGAAATAAGTCTGACAGAGAAAGACAAATACTGCACGATATCACTTATATATGGAATCTAAAAAATAAAACAAACCAGTGAATATAACACAAAAGGAAAAGAATCATAGATATAGAGAATTAGTGGTTACCACTGGGGAGAGGGAAGGGGGGATGGTCAATAGAGGGGGAGGGGACTAAGGTACAAACTACTGATTCTATGTATAAAATACATAAGCTACAAGGATATCTTGTACAACACAGGGAATATAGCAAATACTTTATAGTAACGTTAAATGGAGCATAACCTCTAAAAATTGTGAATCGCTATACACCTCTTATATAATAGTGTACATCAACTACACTTCAACTTTAAAAAAAGAAAGAAAATGAAGCTTAAAAAAAGGTAAAGGGCTCAAAGCAATCGAGTGAAGTCCGCAGCCTAAGGGTGCCTAGACTTTTGCTCGCAGAGCTTTCCCATCTTCACAGTCTCAGTCTTGATGTCATAGAGGGAAAAAGAGGAAAATAAGGGAGGAAACTACAGAGTGAACTCTCCTCAAGATGGTCTCCTCTGACTGTGAAGATACGGTCACATCCAGCCGCAGACTCATTCCAGGACCTTCCACAGCTAATGACCTCAATTAAAACTGCTAGCAGAATGGCTTGCAGAGCAGAAATGGAGAGGAGCCCTATTAACAACTCTCTTTTCAGAGAAAACACAGTAATTGGTTTCTGAAACCCTCACTGAGAATTTAAAAGATAACACATAATGGAGCTCCAAGTATAATAAAGAGGAGCAATACAATTAAAAGAAAGTGAGACCAGATATTTTGAGATAAGAACATAAATATCCTGAATCATTGTAAACACAGCACAGTGCACCCTAGAGCAGCCATAGCTACAGGGCATCCAAAAATAATTCCACAACTTAAGAGACCGACCTTAAGTAGGCTGTTAATAGAAATGTTCCAGAAAACTGTTTTGGGACAATTGCTAGATAAATATAAATTTCTGCACATCTAGGTCAGGTTACCCGTAAACAGAGAGTACCAAATGATAAAGGACAGTAACATTAGAGGAGATTGCGGCCCACGCTATACTCAACATTTATAACACCCATGGCGTAGCTTCTCAAGGTACTGGGTACGGAGAATAGAACCGATCAAGGCTGTTGAATAGAACCGTTAAGACTCATTTCCCTGACAGTTCAATAACAGACATCTCACACATCTGTGACAAAAGCATCACTTGGGCACTTTAAAATCATCAGAACTTGGACTAAACTGAAATTCAAACTCCTTTAATAATCACTGTACACTTAAACTCAAGGAGAATAGAAGTATGAGCAGCTGTTGATAGCTGAGAGCAGAATCTCCTAATTTGAGAGAATTAACCCTGTTTTTAAAATATAGGGAAATTTCAACCTAACAATTAAATAAAGCATCACACGCTTGCAAAATAGCACAGCAATCTATTCGAATATCTACCTTAGTATATTGACCAGGATATTAGGGTATCTTTTATTTTACTATTGATACATTGACCAGGGTTTGGTTTTCAAAATGCTTTCCAAGTCTATCGAGACAAAGATGGAATCTTCGGGAAGGTTTCTTCTTTATCATTTCCCTGGCATAAACTGAAGTGAGCTCATCTACCTGGATACCTTGACAATTATCCAAAGCAAAAGAAATCCAGTAATATCACCCATGTACTGACTAACAGCATGTCAGGCACTATTCTGAGCTGCTTACATCTGTTTAATTTTGCTGTCACCGTGAGAGGGATATCATTGCTCCTGCTTCTACAGAGGGTAGGCTGGGTGACTTCCCCGAGGCAGTGACTCACGTGCCGTCGGCACGCGGCCAGGCTCAGAGTGCCGGACCTCTAAGCCCGGGCTCTGCCCACCCACCACTGCACACCTGGCAGCACCCCAAGAACACGGGATCCGTGGGGTGTCCACGTGATGGGAACCAGAGCATCCATGGACACGAGTCTGAGACACTGCTGCTCCGGAAGCTGTTAGACCATGTAAGTCCAAGGGGACAGCCCTACAGCCTCTTCTGTCCCTACCTAACTACTAGAAACCAAGTCAAATTAATTACAATAAAACAAAGTATTAACTTCAGCCACACTGGCCACTTTTCCACGGCTCAATAACCACGCACGGTAGCTGGTGGCTACCGTACCGGACGGTGCAGATGTGAAATATTTTCATCATCTCAGAAAGTTCCGCTGGACACCACTGTTGACTGTTACCTTAAAAATCCTACAGTTAGGAGGTACAGCATGATCTAAATGTTAGCAGTATTTTCCCTCAAGTGTCTATAACACAGGTAGTACCACATTCGCGTTCTAATGATTCTTAGTATCAAAGCACAAAGAGGAACTTTGTTTCCAAGTCATCAACTTATAAACACAATTTACATGTTGGAGCAGCGGTGGGGAGGGAAGATGAGAGCCATTCGGCTGGTTTTCAGGGGAAACTAGAACCCCCTTCACAACTATCTCCGGTTTCTCTCCACGCCTCTTCCCTTCCCTTTTTCTGCCCCAATTCCCTGACGCCGGTCATATTCTCTAAGAATCACATATACTAGTCTATCGAATCTTGGGTTTTCTTTTATAGTGTGACAACTGTTATTTCCATATAATCTGTTTCCTTTATAATCCTACATATTTTATGATATACATTTGAAAACATTACTCCGAGAAGAGGTCCACAGACTTCACCAAAGTGATCCCTGTGACACAGAGATGTTTCTGAACAACTGCATCTAGTGAGAGCCGAAGGTGACATCCTCTCTGGCTTCAGCTCCATGATTTCGAGGACACGGTGTCAGGACCCAGTTGGGTCAGGTGCATATCCTGGGATCCAGATCAGGCCCTGGAACACCCCGAGGCCCCGGGAGAGGTCATATACGGGGAATGAGTATGGGGTAACAACACGAAAAGTTGGGTTACTGTTTCAATGTGACAGAGTTAGGGGAATGAAAAAATTACACCTCTCAGCCACGCTACAAGATTCTGAGTTCTCAGTTTCTATGCAGAAATCATACATTTAAACAACTGAGCAAAAGAAACAAATGACCTCAACAGAAGCGGGGAATCAGACGTTTGTTCAACATTCATTTTTAGTACGATCCTGTCCTGACCTCTTCAAAAATCCTCCCTGCCTCTGATTATTTTGGGATTCAACAAAAATGGAAAATTTCTGTCATTTCCGTGTCTTTTCAATAAACGGGGTCTTCACTTCCCAGAACTGCTACAGATTCTGAGGACATCACTGTGAACGCCTTTTGTATTGGAGTCAACGACTGAGACACAGACGCCTGCAGAGAGCAGCTCCAGAGTCTGATCACACGATCCGGACCTGAAATTACTAGCATCCAGCAAACCAGAGACTGTGATGTGCTTTCCAATCCCTCCCGCTTTCTTTTGCTCGGCAGTTCTGATGATGTCAGGAAAAACATCTTCAATTATCCTAATGCCTTGCCTTGAAATTATTTTAATCTAGTGCCTGCGTTAAATCGTCCATCCCAGGAAGTGTCTATTGCCCTCCTAACAGGAGATTATATACGGCATGTCTGGTAATATAATGTAATTTATTCCAAGACCTCATCATACGTCTAGTCCTTTAAAATGCAGAAACATGAAACAAAGCAATATTCCCAAATGTCTTAACTGAAGTTATAATAACAAAAGCTTGATAGAATACATAACCCATAAGACACAATAACAATTGGTGTGTAAAGCAATTCAAAATTGATCACTTTTCTACTCACAAAAGTCCGAAACTCCTTAGAATACACTTTTTTTTTTTTTTTTTTTTTTTTTTTGCGGTACGCGGGCCCCTCACCGCTGTGGCCCCTCCCGTTGCGGAGCACAGGCTCCGGACGCGCAGGCCCAGCGGCCATGGCTCACGGGCCCAGCCGCTCCGCGGCACGTGGGATCTTCCCGGACCGGGACACGAACCCGTGTGCCCTGCATCGGCAGGCGGATTCTCAACCACTGCGCCACCAGGGAAGCCCCTTAGAATACACTTTTAATTGACCTGAGTTTTACTGCTTTCACAGAATAAATTTTAAATCGTTGGGTATTAAATGCAGACTTTGTTAACCAGCAAATATATGAGGCTTAAAAAGATCAAAACATTAAACTAAAATGTCAGAAGTAAGTCTACTGGCTGCAGTATTTGGAAGACACAGAGCAAATACTTTCTAACAAATTCCTGTCTAACAGAAATCATATGTGAGCCACACATGCCATGTTTTTTAAACATCTTTATTGGAGTATAATTACTTTACAATGGGGTGTCAGTTTCTGCCTTATAACAAAGTGAATCAGCTATACGTATACATATATCCCGGGGGAGCTAAGATCCCACATGCCTCGTGGCAAAAAAACCAAAACATAAAACAGAAGCAATATTGTAACAAATTCAATAAGACTTTAAAAACTGGTCCACATCAAAAAAAAAATCTTTAAAAGAAAAAGTTTTAAAAGCACCTACCACCTTCACACCAGTCAGAATGGCCATCACCAAAATGTCTACAAATGACAAATGCTGGAGAGGGTGTGGAGAAAAGAGAACCCTCCTACACTGTTGGTGGGAATGTAAATTGTACGGAGGTTCCATACAATATGTATGGAGGTTCCTCCAAAAAAAAAAACGAAAAATAGGGAATTCCTTGGAGGTCCAGTGGTTAGGACTTGGCACGTTCACTGCCATGGGCGTGGGTGCAAATCCCTGGTCGGGATCTAAGCTTCCACAAGCAGCTCAGCGTGGGCATAAAAACCAAACCAAACCGAAACAAAACAAAACAAGAAAGAAAAAAAACTAAAAACAGAGTTGCCACAGAATTCAGCATTTCCACTCCTGGGCACGTATCTGGACAAAAGTCTAATTCAAAGAGACACACGCACCCCGCTGTTCACAGCAGCTCTATTCACAAGAGCCAAGAGATGGAAGCAACCTAAGTGCCCATCGACAGAGGAATGGATAAAGAAGATGTGGTACATATGTACAATGGAATATTACTCAGCCAGAAAAAGGATGAAATAATGCCATTTGCAGCAACATGGATGGACCTGCAGAGCATTACGCTTAGTGAAATAAGTCTGACAGAGAAAGACAAATACTGCACGATATCACTTATATATGGAATCTAAAAAATAAAACAAACCAGTGAATATAACACAAAAGGAAAAGAATCATAGATATAGAGAATTAGTGGTTACCACTGGGGAGAGGGAAGGGGGGATGGTCAATAGAGGGGGAGGGGACTAAGGTACAAACTACTGATTCTATGTATAAAATACATAAGCTACAAGGATATCTTGTACAACACAGGGAATATAGCAAATACTTTATAGTAACGTTAAATGGAGCATAACCTCTAAAAATTGTGAATCGCTATACACCTCTTATATAATAGTGTACATCAACTACACTTCAACTTTAAAAAAAGAAAGAAAATGAAGCTTAAAAAAAGGTAAAGGGCTCAAAGCAATCGAGTGAAGTCCGCAGCCTAAGGGTGCCTAGACTTTTGCTCGCAGAGCTTTCCCATCTTCACAGTCTCAGTCTTGATGTCATAGAGGGAAAAAGAGGAAAATAAGGGAGGAAACTACAGAGTGAACTCTCCTCAAGATGGTCTCCTCTGACTGTGAAGATACGGTCACATCCAGCCGCAGACTCATTCCAGGACCTTCCACAGCTAATGACCTCAATTAAAACTGCTAGCAGAATGGCTTGCAGAGCAGAAATGGAGAGGAGCCCTATTAACAACTCTCTTTTCAGAGAAAACACAGTAATTGGTTTCTGAAACCCTCACTGAGAATTTAAAAGATAACACATAATGGAGCTCCAAGTATAATAAAGAGGAGCAATACAATTAAAAGAAAGTGAGACCAGATATTTTGAGATAAGAACATAAATATCCTGAATCATTGTAAACACAGCACAGTGCACCCTAGAGCAGCCATAGCTACAGGGCATCCAAAAATAATTCCACAACTTAAGAGACCGACCTTAAGTAGGCTGTTAATAGAAATGTTCCAGAAAACTGTTTTGGGACAATTGCTAGATAAATATAAATTTCTGCACATCTAGGTCAGGTTACCCGTAAACAGAGAGTACCAAATGATAAAGGACAGTAACATTAGAGGAGATTGCGGCCCACGCTATACTCAACATTTATAACACCCATGGCGTAGCTTCTCAAGGTACTGGGTACGGAGAATAGAACCGATCAAGGCTGTTGAATAGAACCGTTAAGACTCATTTCCCTGACAGTTCAATAACAGACATCTCACACATCTGTGACAAAAGCATCACTTGGGCACTTTAAAATCATCAGAACTTGGACTAAACTGAAATTCAAACTCCTTTAATAATCACTGTACACTTAAACTCAAGGAGAATAGAAGTATGAGCAGCTGTTGATAGCTGAGAGCAGAATCTCCTAATTTGAGAGAATTAACCCTGTTTTTAAAATATAGGGAAATTTCAACCTAACAATTAAATAAAGCATCACACGCTTGCAAAATAGCACAGCAATCTATTCGAATATCTACCTTAGTATATTGACCAGGATATTAGGGTATCTTTTATTTTACTATTGATACATTGACCAGGGTTTGGTTTTCAAAATGCTTTCCAAGTCTATCGAGACAAAGATGGAATCTTCGGGAAGGTTTCTTCTTTATCATTTCCCTGGCATAAACTGAAGTGAGCTCATCTACCTGGATACCTTGACAATTATCCAAAGCAAAAGAAATCCAGTAATATCACCCATGTACTGACTAACAGCATGTCAGGCACTATTCTGAGCTGCTTACATCTGTTTAATTTTGCTGTCACCGTGAGAGGGATATCATTGCTCCTGCTTCTACAGAGGGTAGGCTGGGTGACTTCCCCGAGGCAGTGACTCACGTGCCGTCGGCACGCGGCCAGGCTCAGAGTGCCGGACCTCTAAGCCCGGGCTCTGCCCACCCACCACTGCACACCTGGCAGCACCCCAAGAACACGGGATCCGTGGGGTGTCCACGTGATGGGAACCAGAGCATCCATGGACACGAGTCTGAGACACTGCTGCTCCGGAAGCTGTTAGACCATGTAAGTCCAAGGGGACAGCCCTACAGCCTCTTCTGTCCCTACCTAACTACTGGAAACCAAGTCAAATTAATTACAATAAAACAAAGTATTAACTTCAGCCACACTGGCCACTTTTCCACGGCTCAATAACCACGCACGGTAGCTGGTGGCTACCGTACCGGACGGTGCAGATGTGAAATATTTTCATCATCTCAGAAAGTTCCGCTGGACACCACTGTTGACTGTTACCTTAAAAATCCTACAGTTAGGAGGTACAGCATGATCTAAATGTTAGCAGTATTTTCCCTCAAGTGTCTATAACACAGGTAGTACCACATTCGCGTTCTAATGATTCTTAGTATCAAAGCACAAAGAGGAACTTTGTTTCCAAGTCATCAACTTATAAACACAATTTACATGTTGGAGCAGCGGTGGGGAGGGAAGATGAGAGCCATTCGGCTGGTTTTCAGGGGAAACTAGAACCCCCTTCACAACTATCTCCGGTTTCTCTCCACGCCTCTTCCCTTCCCTTTTTCTGCCCCAATTCCCTGACGCCGGTCATATTCTCTAAGAATCACATATACTAGTCTATCGAATCTTGGGTTTTCTTTTATAGTGTGACAACTGTTATTTCCATATAATCTGTTTCCTTTATAATCCTACATATTTTATGATATACATTTGAAAACATTACTCCGAGAAGAGGTCCACAGACTTCACCAAAGTGATCCCTGTGACACAGAGATGTTTCTGAACAACTGCATCTAGTGAGAGCCGAAGGTGACATCCTCTCTGGCTTCAGCTCCATGATTTCGAGGACACGGTGTCAGGACCCAGTTGGGTCAGGTGCATATCCTGGGATCCAGATCAGGCCCTGGAACACCCCGAGGCCCCGGGAGAGGTCATATACGGGGAATGAGTATGGGGTAACAACACGAAAAGTTGGGTTACTGTTTCAATGTGACAGAGTTAGGGGAATGAAAAAATTACACCTCTCAGCCACGCTACAAGATTCTGAGTTCTCAGTTTCTATGCAGAAATCATACATTTAAACAACTGAGCAAAAGAAACAAATGACCTCAACAGAAGCGGGGAATCAGACGTTTGTTCAACATTCATTTTTAGTACGATCCTGTCCTGACCTCTTCAAAAATCCTCCCTGCCTCTGATTATTTTGGGATTCAACAAAAATGGAAAATTTCTGTCATTTCCGTGTCTTTTCAATAAACGGGGTCTTCACTTCCCAGAACTGCTACAGATTCTGAGGACATCACTGTGAACGCCTTTTGTATTGGAGTCAACGACTGAGACACAGACGCCTGCAGAGAGCAGCTCCAGAGTCTGATCACACGATCCGGACCTGAAATTACTAGCATCCAGCAAACCAGAGACTGTGATGTGCTTTCCAATCCCTCCCGCTTTCTTTTGCTCGGCAGTTCTGATGATGTCAGGAAAAACATCTTCAATTATCCTAATGCCTTGCCTTGAAATTATTTTAATCTAGTGCCTGCGTTAAATCGTCCATCCCAGGAAGTGTCTATTGCCCTCCTAACAGGAGATTATATACGGCATGTCTGGTAATATAATGTAATTTATTCCAAGACCTCATCATACGTCTAGTCCTTTAAAATGCAGAAACATGAAACAAAGCAATATTCCCAAATGTCTTAACTGAAGTTATAATAACAAAAGCTTGATAGAATACATAACCCATAAGACACAATAACAATTGGTGTGTAAAGCAATTCAAAATTGATCACTTTTCTACTCACAAAAGTCCGAAACTCCTTAGAATACACTTTTTTTTTTTTTTTTTTTTTTTTTTTGCGGTACGCGGGCCCCTCACCGCTGTGGCCCCTCCCGTTGCGGAGCACAGGCTCCGGACGCGCAGGCCCAGCGGCCATGGCTCACGGGCCCAGCCGCTCCGCGGCACGTGGGATCTTCCCGGACCGGGACACGAACCCGTGTGCCCTGCATCGGCAGGCGGATTCTCAACCACTGCGCCACCAGGGAAGCCCCTTAGAATACACTTTTAATTGACCTGAGTTTTACTGCTTTCACAGAATAAATTTTAAATCGTTGGGTATTAAATGCAGACTTTGTTAACCAGCAAATATATGAGGCTTAAAAAGATCAAAACATTAAACTAAAATGTCAGAAGTAAGTCTACTGGCTGCAGTATTTGGAAGACACAGAGCAAATACTTTCTAACAAATTCCTGTCTAACAGAAATCATATGTGAGCCACACATGCCATGTTTTTTAAACATCTTTATTGGAGTATAATTACTTTACAATGGGGTGTCAGTTTCTGCCTTATAACAAAGTGAATCAGCTATACGTATACATATATCCCCATATCTCCTCCCTCTTGCGTCTCCCTCCCACCCTCCCTATCCCACCCCTCTAGGTGGTCACAAAGCAACGAGCTGATCTCCCTGTGCTAT